>NC_138548.1:282024662-282084425 GCF_964273705.1 Natrix helvetica
GAGAGAGAGAAACATAGACACATCGATCATACCTTTTTCAAGTAAGAAGTGTTATACAAAGCGCAACAAATGTGAATTCATAAACCAAAGAAATCAATAGGGTCATTTACTTTTCTATTCAATCCACTTTCATTCAGCAGCCAATTACTCTTAAAACTTTCTTTTCTTTTTTATCACACAAACTTCTTAAATAATCTAATACACTGCATTCGACCCAGTTCCCACTTCCATGTAAAAAAATAATGAGCAGAAGTATGCTTTTATACATAACTATTTTTGCGTCTTTCAACAGAGATTCATTCATTGCAACAGACTGCATATTTCCCACTACCCTTTAAGGTATTTGCATTCCTTAAAATGTCACAATTTTTGCAACTTTATTAAACATTCTACCAAGATTCACAATTTCACATATTTGATCTTCCTTCCTTCTTTCTTCTATATTTTTTTAAATCAAACTGTGGTCTTATAATGTATCAAAGTTTTATCCATTTATCCATTCTCCTCTTTCCATTATATAATCTGCCTAACATTCACTGGAAACCATTCAGATTCTAATATTGCTACAGTCCTAATACATTTGTCCATAATACAATACTGAACCAAGATGATATCTATACATCCTTGTCTTACTTCCTACTCAGTGTTGAATTATTCACTAAACTTTCCATTTATTGTCATGTAAGGTTTACCTCCCTCATACACTACTGTTATCACAGTTAACAAATAACTTTCAACTCCATATCTTGCCACACATTCCATAGTTCAGACCTATTCACTTTATCATACAATTCTCTAAGTCAATTAACTTTCATTAAATGTTCTTTTTTACATCCATAATTTTCAGTGACTTGCAGAAGAGTAAAAATCAAAACTCTACAATCCAGGATAAAGCCACATTTCACTTTCCAATTTTTTCTCAGCAGGGTCTCTTGTACATCTTCCTAGATGCATTTTAAAAACCAACCACTGCAATGTTCGCACTCAATCCTCGTTTTTTCTGATAATGTAAAGAAATTTGTTAAAGCTAGACTACACATTCAGAGCAAGTGTTTTCTGATCTAGAGCTGGATTCAGTCTCCTAACTAGTACACCCTTTGTAGTAGTCACTGATATATGTGAACTTACAAACAATGTAAAACCATCTAAGATAGTGTTTCTCAACCTTAGGAATTTGAAGATGTGTGGGCTTCAACTCCCACAATTCCCTAACCAACAAGTTCTGGCTGGTGATTTCTGGGAGTTGAAGTCCACACAAGTTGCCAAGGTTGAGAAACACTGGTCTAAGGCATTTGGCTACTTGAAGGAGAGATATCATGTTCTTCCCTTGGTTCCTTCCTCAAGCAAACACTTCAAAAAGTTTTACTACGATTATTTCTATCCTGCCATTTTTCTATCCTCAAGAAGAAGAGAATCCACTCGTCTTCCAGCAGACTGCTACTCACTTGAAGGCTTCTGGTTAAATAACAACTAGGGGACCAAATTTTTCTCTTTTAAAAAATAGCAGCTTTGGTGAAGCAACTTGTCAGATTAGCATAAGAGAAAAATCAACCCTTCTTCCCCCATGTCATTAGTTTTATTCTAGAATACAGCCAGATTATTATTTTTTAAGGAAAAAAATGCCCAAATGAATCACAAGTTTCAATGGTGCCTACTTTTAACCTTAGAAACAACTTACTTGTAGGGAAGGTTTTGAAATAGTTTCAGCTGCACACCCAAACCTCTCAGGCTGCAAGTCAAATCTAAACTTGTTCAATTCCAAGCAGTCTGCATGCTGGAGAAGCCATCAATGAGGTCAAGGATCAGCATGTATTATGAAATTTCCATAGGAGAAATGTTTAACAAATATTCTGTGTTTAAAAAAAGAGAAGAATTTCCTTCTATTAGTCTCTGATTTACTTGCATTTCATATCAAGAAGTGATTCAGAGTTCTAATGTGGGAGTTGAGGGGAGGGGGAATTTCTATCCCAATATCTCTGATCATGATATACCTTCATCATCTCTCCCCTTAGATTTTTAATGACCAGAACTCACAGCTCTTAGGATAACAAGGTATCTCTAACAATTGGTTAAAGAATAGACATGAGAATACATGGGCAGTTAAGTCAGATATGTAAAATTGGCTCCCTTAGAGAATAGTGCAAGCTGGTTGTTCCATCTGCTAGATGTTTCAATTCTTAAGTGTAGCTCCTTATCCAAGGCTCTGTGCCTCCAAAAGACTTCAGCCATTGTATTTTTTTTTCTGCTCATCATTCCACTATCTTTTCTAGATGTTCTATCCAGAGATTACTGTATCCCACTGGTTATTTCCATTTTGTATTACAGTTTCTGTAATGTTTGCCTGTATCAATGTTTTCTTCCAATGCAGAAAGTGAGAAAGTATAATTTTGCAGTTTGTTTTGGAAAAAAGAATTGGGAATCAAATAATTTTATAAGATGAGGAGAAGAGAATATAGAAAACACTTTTTAAATAATGGCTTATACTTTCCTAAATAGATAAATATTAACATGAGCCATGATTTTTAAACAAAACATAAAAATAAGATAATAGCTATAGGATCTGCCCAATCTCTTTTAGTACAGTACCTCAAAACCCAAGCCAATTTTTGGTATTGGACTCTACGCATATGATTCTTTTTGCTGAGTTCTGTTTGTGCACACAGCTTTGTCACCACCTTGACAATGTCAGTTATCTGACTACAGTGTTTCCCCCAAAATAAGACAGGGTCTTATTTTCTTTTGACCCCCAAAATAAGTGTTTGGCCTTATTATTTTTGAGGTGTAGGGGTTAGCGAGCATAGTCATCTCACGGCTGCTGCCACCTTGCAATATTTTTGGGGAGGGCTTATTTGAGCACATGTGCTCAAAAACCCAATTGTGCTTATTATCCAGGGAAGTCTTATATTCGAGGAAACAGGGTATAAGAATGTGCAGTTCGATATTTCACATGAGAATCTATGCATTGGAGCTGCTACTGATTACTTGCATTAACTTTTTGTCGCTGCTTTTTGTTTCCTTGTTTTAAGCCAAATTGGACTCAGGTAGTTCAAAAATATTAAACTTCTGAATTTAAAATCTCTTCTCTAGGTCACTTATACTGAAGGGGGGGGGGAGGGCTCTTAAAACTATAAAGATAAAATAAGGATGATTCACTCTTAATTGTGTTGTGGTTTTACAGGTACCTCGTGATGGATAAAACTACTCCAGAACCCAACATGGATTCATCTGTGGCAAACAGCAGTAAGTCACAGTTTGTGCACTTTGAATCCTGCCCGCCATCTCTCCTTCCATACTTGTTGCTCATCATAGCGTATGCTGTGGTCATGCTGGTCGGACTTCTGGGCAACCTTTGCCTAATTGTCATCATCAAGAAACAAAAACAAAGTCAAAATGTGACTAACGTTTTGATTGCCAATCTTTCCGTATCTGACATTGTCATTTGTGTCATGTGCATTCCTTTTACAGTTGCATATACCTGGATGGATTACTGGGTTTTTGGGGAGGCTATGTGTAAAATAACTGCTTTTGCGCAAAGTATGTCTGTCTCCGTTTCTACATCTTCACTTGTATTAATTGCAGTTGAGAGGCATCAGTTAATCGTGAACCCCCGTGGTTGGAAGCCCAACGTTTCACATGCGTTCTGGGGAATTGTCTTCATTTGGGCATTTTCTTTAATAATATCCACTCCCTTCTTGATATTCTATCAAGTCTCTGATGATCCCCTAAAAAATCTCTCCTCTCATGGTGAGAGCTATGTCAGCAAAATGATCTGCTTTGAGGTGTGGCCGTCCATTGAAGGGCAGCTGGGCTTCACCACCACCATGTTAGTTTTCCAGTACTTCCTTCCACTAGGGTTCATTTTCATTTGTTACCTAAAGATATTTGTGTGCCTGCAGAGACGGTATAGTAGAGTGGATAAGGTAAGGGAGAATGGGAGCAGGCTAAATGAAAGCAGGAGGATTAACGTTATTTTAGTGTCAATTGTTGTGACCTTTGGCGCCTGCTGGTTGCCTCTGCACATATTTAACATTGTGTTTGACTGGAATTATGAAACCTTGATGCATTGCCACCACAATGTGATCTTTACTTTGTGCCATTTGATAGCCATGATCTCCACATGTGTCAATCCCATCTTTTATGGATTCCTCAACAAGAATTTTCAGAAAGATGCGGTTGTTATTCTTCACCACCTCAGATGCTTTGAATCTCAAAAGTTATATGAGAACATTGCCCTTTCAACTCTGAACACTGATATGTCCAAGGGATCTCTGAAACTCAGCAGCATGCCTGAAAACCTCTGAAGCGGGCAACTTTCCAATCATTTCCATATCTTTCCATTGATCTATGTATTGTGTTGCTGAATTCCTCTTGCGGGCAAGTGTGGTTTTGGGGGTGATGAAATCAAAGGCCTAGTACTGTTGTGCTAGAAGCAGACACCGCCTAAAAGATCTTCCAAATGAATAAAGCAAAAATTAATTATTAACCATAACAGTTTTAACTCCATTGCAAGAGTATCTTTTGTTCAAGTGCTGAACAAGTGCTGTGTGAAAATTCAGAAAAAGATGCACCATGTTGCTGGGAAATGATGCAGCATTCCTTGTGGCCCATGCATGACTTCCACGAGTCTCTTGGACAGCCTCAAATATTTCTTCTAATGAACTAATAGTTTGAGGGGTCCTTGGTGCTCTCTGAGCTTGGTTCTTTTCTTGCAGACATTTCATTACCCAAACTATGTAACATCATCAGTGCTAACACTTACTTTAATACCCTTATAGTCATTATAAAGAAGAGATTCACATTCAAACAGTCTCAAAAATAATCTTTTAGTAGACATTCTTAGGTTATGACTGAGATTCAGGCTTTTGTTTTCAGTCATACTAGTTTCCAATTTTTGGTATTTATTTTAGATGACAAGATTTAGAAAACAATGGGCTTGGAATGGATGTCGGGCAGGTGCTGAAAGAGGAAGTAGCAGCACATACTGGTGCCGTAAATGCCACCATAGTATATATTGTGTGTGCCAGGTCCAAGTCTTGAAACTTAGTTTAACAATTGCATGCTGTTTTCTTGGAGTTAACTGCAAAAGATAAATGTACCATTATATATAGATAGATAGACACAGATCTTTTTACAGGAAACTGTCTTGTAACTAGTATTCTGGTTTTCACTATGGATGTTTCTCACCTTCACTTCTGCTATGACATTTTTCTTTATGGGTCCAAACTTTAATTTTCTAACTTTCTCTCCTAGTCTGGAGAGGCTTTCAGTTAAAACAAATTAATTCAGGTATCTTCCAAGTTTCTTAGTTGGCACAGCAGTGCTGAAATTTTGCCCTCTAATGAATCCAAAGCTTTCCGAACTTAGCTGTTGATAAAAGATTGATTTTTAACCTAGAGAAGCAAATCTGTTTCCACCCTGCACTTTGCCAGTTAAAATATTCTCATATGGGGAAATGTTTTTCAGCACATGTTCATAGCTCTGACATGGTTTGAGACGTAGGAAATTCATAATGACAACATTTATTGCTGTGGCACGCTTTAAAAACTGCTGCTTCCAATCTGATGGTGTCTCAATGTATGAATTAGAATTCTTAGGCAGCACAATTCAAGGCCACTAGGAATTCTGGGAACATATTTGGAGAGTATGATTCAGGTGAAAGCCAGTTGATCTAGTGATTAAGGCGCCAGGTTAGAAACTAGGAGACTATGACTTCTAGTCCCACCTGAGGCGCAAAGCCAGTTGAGTGACATTGGACCAGTCACTGTCTCTCAGCCCTAGGAAGCAGCAAGGACAAACCACTTTTAAAATCTTGCCAGGAAAATTCCAGGTAGCCCCCAGGAGTCAATGCTGACTCGAAGGGACATACACACAAACCCAGAGACGCAAATTGAACAGTCTATTTTAGAAGTATACATGTGTTCAATGCCAAACTACATAGAGTGGTGCATCCCTCAATCTCTCTCTCTCTCTTTCCTTCCCTCCTTCCCTCCCTTCCCCCCCCCTCCCTTCCTCTCTCTCCTTTTTTTATTTTAAATATTGTAGAGGAGAGAATTGGATCAGGGTAGCAGCTCTTCATGGTAGGAAAAGTTCCATGGGCAGCTGCAAAGGGGATGATTCGTAGTAGGATATAAGTCCAAGGCCACCTCCGCCCTCCCTTTCCATATGTGCAAACTAACTGGGATGATTTACACTGGCTAATGATTTTTAAAAATCACTCAGCTATGTAAGGGCACGCTACTCTTCAGGATTGAGGTCTGGGAAAATCAGTGTTATTCTGAGCTTTATTTTGCAATAAACTTTAAAATATTTTTTCTATAATATTTCAATATATTCATTGACCAGTACTGTTGCTTTTCTGCTAATATGATTAGCAAATTTTTGTTTTGTTTATTTAGACTTTACGGAGTTTATTGCACAAATGCTTGTTATTTACAGTACATTAAAATAAGGTTATCTTCAAATGACCTGCGTATCTTTTGCTGAAGTTTCATACAATTTTACTTCTTCCCCTTGAAATTAAAAATGGAAAAAAATCATGAAGAATGATACAGAACATTACATTTTGATTGGGGGGGGGATGGCGGAATGAATAATATACGCATTGGATATGCAAGTGAAATCAGTATTGATATGAAAATTAGCCCTCTGGCTCATTCAACCTTATTTATTAAGAAAACAAGGAGACATCTTTCCCCATATTGAGGCAGCAACCATTTTTATGGCAATGAATATTAGCATGTAAAGTTCCAATTCTTTTTAGGTATCGTTATACAACAGCATGAAATATCCATACCTAATTGTGACTAAATACTTCTCTTTACAGTGACTGTTTTATACATAAAGCATTGCAGTAGTTTTTATCAGTCTGATTGTATAGCTTACTAAACTGTGTAATCTTTTATAATGCATGGAAATATATACCTTGATATGCCATTCATATAAAAGCACATAAGATTTGCCAAGTATGTAGGCAGTTCAAACTTTTCATTAAAGATGAAACATTAGAAACCCTTTTCCCCCCTAGAAATAAAGCCTAACGCATTAACATTTGAATAGGAGCCAGGAAATGTTAGAGGCCAAACATTTTATCCCTTTTGAGGATGTGGCTGGCTTAGATTTATTTATTTTCCATTTGTAAGTGCTAATTGTATACTGTAGCTACTTAAGTAGCTAGCTCTACTTTTAGTTATTAATTAAAACAGAAAAGAATGTGCATCAGAATTAACCATTTTGCTACTGAATAGCAGTGGAATTAACGTAGGATCTCTGGATGCTCTTCCATATTTGATCTGGGAAACCATGTGAACAACAGAGATGCTGGCCAACTCTTTCTTAAACAGTGTATTTTTAAAAAATAAATCTAAAAATGCCTGAGTCTGATTTCTGCAGGGAAAAGATTTTCTAGGTGCCAAGAAAAAAAAACTGAAATTAGTTTCCTAGGCAGATTTTTTTTTACAGTGCAAACTTCTCCGTGTTTGCTCAAAAGTAAATACTGCTGTGTTCAGTGATCTGGGAAGGAGCCACATGGCATGCAGACAAGCAGACTGTGCTCAGTGCTTTTCTGGACAAAGCAGCAGCTTTGCCTCAAAGGAGCAGCTGCTGTGCATTTACAGTATTTCAGTAATATCGGACTTTCTGCTTTGGTGAACATTCAAAGTGGCTAACAAATTTTTTTTAACACAAACAGTATTAAAAAGTTCAAAATGCTGATTAAAATTAGCATAAAAGAAATGTCTCCTAAAAGCCAACAATTAGCAGCTAACGAAAGAGATGCACCGTTATCTTTTCTCCAATAATGGGAAAAAAGAGGGAGATTACAATGTGACTTTTCCAAGAATGGACTCCCTCACCTGGGAGGAATGCAGAATAAGATGATGTCATCATGCAAATCCTTTCAGAGCAGGAGAATCTTTAAAGGGGACGCTCCCGCCACAGGTAGCACCGGATGCAAGTTCAGGACACTTGGGGGAGGCAGCGGGGCACACAGAGGAAGATTTCAAAATCAAGATGTTGGGTAATCATGCACAAAAGCCACTTTGTATGAAAAAAAAAAAACCCCACCCCAACCCTTCTGTTCAGCTTCTTCATTTTTTAGCCCAGTGAGATGGAGTAGGGGTGCTTTGCTTGATGCTTCATTTAAAACAAGTGGTCCTTTGAAACTCGCCCCAACATACAGTGGGATTTGCTTCCAATTAAACAAGCAAATTGCGTGTGTACTCACATTTGCGAAGTTGTAGCAAAGGTAAGTTGATTTCACCCCTGCTATAAATGGATCCTACATGGACATTCCCAAGCTCTCCAGTACAGCTTTTGCTTTCAAACCCAAAGTGCAGTCCAGATCTACATCATATCTTCATCTAATTTATTTATTTATTTTTGCTTCAGTCATTGACTGGCACACATTTTCTTTCCTCATTCCACAATCCACAGTCTTTTTCATTCCATATGTCGTCAAACATTTCATATTTCCTAATACTCTTAGGTTCTGTGGCACTTTGTAAGAAAATACATCGCACTGTTCCACACTGCTTCAATTTCCTCTTTTCTGGCATCCACTTTCCATTCATTCATTTTATTGGGAGACTATTTTCCAACAGCTTTTCATACAGGGCTTGTACTTTCTCTTCCTGAAATATTCATTCTAGTTCCTTTCACTTCTTCCTTTTTTCTTCTTTGCCTACTTCCTACTTCACCCCATGCCTATTTCTCACCGAATAATGCAGTTTGCTCCCACATTGAGAACTTCTCATGAACCACATATCCATTCTTTCAATCCATCAAATCAGCCAATAAATCATCCTGCTGACTGCTGACCCACCTGGCAGCTTATTATCTTTCCAGAGAGCATTTCGGATATGCAGTCTCACCGTTGATTTTATGGGTTCTAAGTGTGTTCATATGTGAGTTGCTGACTGCTTCATTTTATTTTGTGTATGGATGTTTTGCTGATTTTCTTATATTGTCATTTTTATTTTGTTTATTATAATGTGGGCATTTTATTGTGCTGTTTGTAGACACGCTGTAAATCACTTAAGGTTTCCTCAGTTGTGACAACCATAAGACAAAATTTAAAAATAAATAAATATTCTGGAACCAAACTAGTAGCCTCTATTTTTATATGGTCTCATAACAATCTCAATGAAACCAATTCATATTTTCTGATACCCATTTTAGCCCTTTTGTTCATGGTTAATCCCACAAGATTAGTCTCCCTTCATTCAGGTTTTATGATATTACTATAAATATTATTATTTATAATAATAACAATTTTATCCCATAAAAATAAAAGACTTTATCCTTATCTTGAAAATCAATGGGTTTTTTATTTATTTCATCAAGCATGTATTAGACAACATATATATGTATAAATATGATTTTGGATACATGAAATGGATACGAATAAAAAGAAACATAAGGACAGGGCCAGTAGGCACATTGGTGCACTTATGCGCACCAACCTTACAGACCTCTTAGGAGTGGGGTGAGGTTGACAGTAGACAGTCTAGTTATGGGGGTTTGGAGAAGAACACACAGTCTTTTCTTTTAAATCCTTGATTTTCATCTGCTTTAAATATATGATGTGCCATCAAGTTGGTAACAGTTCTAAGCAACCATGTAGGTAGATTTCTTTATGATTTTGTAGTAGACTACATCTTACCTTTTTGTCTTTTGGTGCCCTTCTCACTGGAGAAGAGCCTAATGCTGGGAAATATTTGAGGGCAAAAGAAAAAAGGGACGATAGAGAATGAGGTGGCTGGATGGAGTCACTGAAGCAGTAGGCATGAGCTTAAATGGACTCCAGAGGATGGTAGAGGACAGGAAGGCCTGGAGGAACATTGTCCATGGGGTCACGATGGGTTGGACATAACTTCCCAACTAACGATAACACACCTTACTGTATCTTCAATGGACCTGATTACACATGTATATTTTGAAAAAATAATATTGTGATACATGTATTGGCTAAGTCTGCATATTTTTTGGATTTTTTAAAATAATTTGCTGCGACTACTTAGTGTAGTTTCCAGTAACATTATTGTTACTAGATGAGTATATTTTAACAAGTGAAAGAAAGAGTATCCTGGGTTACCAGTCGCACTTGTATCCATACTACATGCATGACACAATATCAGCTAGCTTTGTCATCTTTTCATCAGTGTGTTATAAGCCCCACCAAAACACATTTTAACCCCAAGTATATTCATAGTATTCTCTGCCGTTAGGACATTCCCAACTAGGAGGGGAAATAATTTAACAATTATTCGGCAGACCTCATTTTCCTAGGATTCCCCAGTGAAAAATAACCACAATAGGCTACCACCAGCCAAGCTGAGCCTCTTAATACTAGACCCAAATCTGTCTAGATGGGGAGTTAATATCCTTTCTACTAAGATGTCTCCCTTTGTCTCCGACCTAGGAAATACAGAAAATTCAGAAAAATACAGAACTTCAGAAATCTTAACAACGTCCTGAAACACTACGACTTGTTGGTGAACATAGCAAATGTTTTAATGGAAACTTCCCTTTGAAAACCAAAAAGTCAAATCTACTATCAGGGTTCCAAGTAACAACCCCAACGAAAAAAGACTCCAAGGTTTGAGGTTCTTCAAAGTCCCATTTTATTAGAGATGTCATATTGGCATATCTGGAAAAACCTGAATTTGAAAGTTTCTAGGTTTTCCCCACCAAAATGAAAGTTCAAGTCCCTACCCAACACCCACATGTCCATCACATGGTCCAATTAGGCACCGTCCCAAATGGAGATGCCTCCCAGTCACACCACTCCAGGTGCACGGAAAGATGTCCTTGACTCTCTGAGAAAGGAATGTTATTTTGACTGTATCTGTCCCACTCTATATGATCCCCCCCTCCCAATTTCCCTCAGCAGTAAATGTGGCAGGTGTGAAGGCCCAATGTAAAAGATGGCTTCCAGGCCTGACAGTAAGTCAATACAGTCAGCCTAGCTAAACTGGCCACCTATTACTCCTTGACTAAGCTTTTGGATTTGGATTCATTTCATTGCCGAAAGAAAGGCTGGAAACATTATCATCTGGGCCTTCTGATTAGGTGTGTATAGGAAAGCTTTTGTTCCTCTTTCCTTCCTTCCTGAACATTTATCATCAAATTGTATAGCTTGTGAGGGAACAGGGGGAAGCTAAGCTTCCTAGGAAAGCTGACTGTTTCTTTGCTCAGTCATGGACAGTCTTCTACATAAATATATTGGGTCAAGATAAATTATTTGAAACCTTCCTAATGATCCTTGATGGAATTATAAAGGCATAGGCTGTTTTCCACCGGTTTTGTCATTGTAAGATGGATCACACAGGAGAAGTTCTTTCAGTAAACAAAAACTGTCCCCCGTCCCCTTCCCCCCGAGATTATATCTACTAAAAACTGTGGCTTCATTTCAAATTTGAATTTCAAGATTTTCTGCTTTGTACTACTGTATATATTTCTTTCCATAACTTTTGCTCATCACTGCAAGAAAGACATAAAATAATTGACAATATCTGATTGGAACATAAATCTGGAGAATAGGCAGTGATGGCAAGGTTAACAGAATATTTACACAGTAGAAGTTTAACCAAATTTAATCAAGAATGGTTCTCACACTTACAACACAGGTAATGCGTGTGTGTGTGAGAGAGAGACCGGGGGGGGGGGGGGTATGATAGATGATAGATAGATGTGTTCCTGGTCAGTCAAAGACTTTCCCTAGCTTCTTGCAACTATTTATTATAGTTACTCCAGGTATTTTTTTTTAGGTAAGAAGCTTAGAGATCTAGCATTCTTGTAACCAAATTTTTTATATTGCACAGTTCGTTGCTAATTAAACATGTCAAATTACTTCAGCCCCATGATTTGCATGAAGGAAGATGAAGAGGTATCACACAAAAGGTAAGACAAATGTGCAACCCTGCTCAATATTGTACATAGCACCATGGAAATTCCATGAGTTCATAATAGATGAAGTTAATTGTAATACAAGCACAATTGATTATAAGTTGCTCGAGTTTCACGCACTGCATTTCCCTGAAAATAATTCCAGACAGGTACTCTCAACATTTCTGGGAAACCCCTCAAGCACTATGTGGTGTGTTGTCTTAGTGGACTCCTACTTTCTGCAGAGGTTGGTAGCTCCAATTAATCCCAGTCATGGGGAAGTGATATGTATGTACCCCAGAACCAGGTAATAACTCATCTTCTCCAAGGTCAATATCAGATTAAAGGGAAATTAGCCGCATGAGGTGGCCCATTTTGACCTGAAGAAGCCCATGGCTGTTGCTGGGATCATGAACTCTTATTTTTCATCCTATGGAGAAGATACTAGCAGTCTGGGAAAATCCACAACCACTCCATTTCTAATGAAATCAAGCACTCAGAAGTGCTGTCATGCAGCTAGGAAGACAGTACAGTAAAAGCATTCCCGATTTGTCACACCCTCTCCTTGTTTTTGTTGTGACTTATGCTGTCACAACTCATGCCAGCTAATTTTACTTCTTGTAGGCCTGATGGTACAAATGCCTTATTTTCTCAGATGTCTGCCTAAATATGCCAGAGTTTCATTCAGCTATGTCAGTATCTCGGCATGTTATTTTGACACCATAATCTTCATGAAGGCTGTTTCCCTTTATCTCTTGTTTTAGTGTCCCCATGGGAATTTTGGAGGTGATAGCTGCACTGCAGTATGATTCAAACTAAAGACAAAGGGCCTTATTAAATTATGACGGATGGCTTCAAAACTATCACATTCCAGCTGTGGGCAACAGATATATAAATCAGCCACTAATGTAATCAGTTGTTTGTCTGTGCCTAACAGAAAGAAGAAAGAAGAGAACAGATGGAAAACAAAGGCAAACCTAAAAGATTAACCTCTAAAAATAAAGTTACTTTTATTTTTAGGATAGCATATGTTGGGGTATAAATAATGTTTGTCTGAGTTGGGAGCCATCTAAGGATTGCTATAATTTTATTGATGTAACTAACTTTCTGAGTTGCTGCAAAACAGTCCTAGAAGTTTTTCGTTTCAGACAAGTTACTTTTTTTAAATACCAAAACTCCACAAGAACTGCTTGTACCACAAGTGGTACAAAAACAATAAAGTCTGAAGTGCACATTACAATAGATATTGCAACAGCAACAATATGAAAATGGAGTCACTCCAGGTGTGGCAAAAACTACTTTAGGGACCGAAGAAAACAACTCCTGAAACCACACTGGAGACATTATATTCTTTCCATAGAAGTTTCCATTAAACAATTGTTGGCTTTAATTTCTGAGGTACTGTACATTTATTGCTAAAGGCAATGTAGAGATTTGTTGCAGTTTAACTGGTCATACATTTATGCAACAGAGTTATATACGTGTTTTTTTGGAAGAATACCTCATTGAACAAAATAGGATTATAATCTGAATACATTGTCATAGGATTGTCTCAATGCTGTATGAAACAAACGAAATATTAAAAAGTTATATTTACATAGTTACTTACCAAGCACATCTAAATTATATTAAAGTAACCAAAATATCTTTGCAATCCCCAAGGCATGTCACAACTTTTGAGCACCCCTAATGTTTGGAAATTGAAAGTTGAAAAATTTGACACGCTCCACACAAGTGTATGGATTCAACAGCAACCTCATTAAGACAAAAAGCCTTTGCACTATAGCTATCTCACTCTACCTATATTTAAAAATTTCCTAAAGTGTCTCTGTTTCAACTTATCCGTTTCAGATGTGTGTAGAAGAACTGATGTACCTCTTAAAATTCTCTGGGGTGTGTTCATCTTAAAATGCACAGAATTTCAAAGAACTTTCTGCCGCAAAGATTCCCTTTCACCATTCTTGTTTATAGAAAAATACAAATCTTTCACAGATTAAAACAAGGTCAGACTGTAAAAAACAAAGATTATAAGCATAGATCTGCATAGCTTGGTATTGAGATCCACTTCACTGTAGTGGTTTAAGAACCAGGCTAGAAATCAGGAACCTGGTCTTATCTTGGGCACAAAGCTAGCTGGGTAACTTTGGGCCAGTCATTCTCTCTCAGTCCTAGAGAGGAAGCAAGGACAAACCACTGCTGAAAATAGTGCCCCCAAAACTGCAGAAACTTGTCCAGGTAGTTGCCAGGACAAAACTAATTCAAAAGCACCCTAATAGTGATAATCTAGCTAGCCAAATTGTTAATACATTTTTTTCTTTATTTAGACTTCATTAAATCAAAATAGAGCTGGAAGGGACCTTGAGGTCTCCTAGTCCAACCCCGTGCTCAAACATGAGACCCTACACCATTTCAGACAGGCGGCTGTCCAGTCTTTTCTTAAAAACCTCCAGTGATGGAGCAGATACAACTTCTGAAGGCAAGCGGTTCGACTGGCTAATTGTCCTCCCTTCTTTGCACTTTTTCCAAAGTCTCAACATCTTTTTTGTGATGTGGTAAATAATACTTTATATTAGTTATGAAATAACAGCTGATGTGGCTCTATAATAAATATACTGTTTTTTCCAATTAATTAATGACTAAAATAATCCTTCACGTCTGACTGATAGTCATGAATTCTTCTGTCGGATATTTCTGAGCTCGATCATAAAGGTTAAATCATCAGACTGAACTGTTTCCTGTTATTTGTTTTTACAACTTTTTCTCAGTTACTGGAAATCTGCTACAGTAAATGCATCATTACTTCTTTGCTTAATTAATTTGAGACTCTGACTATTAAGGCTCTTCTTAGCTCTGGTTTCATTTGCTTGATACCACCAGACACCAGACAAAGGAACTCAGATGCTTTCTATCAAAAAACAGAACCGAATAACAGAGTGGAAGGGACCTTGGAGGTCTTCTAGTCCAACCCCCTGCTCAAGCAGGAGACCCTATACCATTTCAGACAAACAGCTGTCCAGTATCTTCTTAAAAGTCTCCAGTGATAGAATACCCATAACTTCTGAAGCAAGCCATTCGACTGGTTAATTGTTCTGTCAGGAAATTCCTTCTCAGTTCCAAGTTGGTTCTGTCTTTCATTTTCCATCCATTGCTTCTTGTCTTGTCTTCTGGTGTTTTGGAAAAACATTTGACACTCCTTCTTTTTTGTGGGAGTTCCTCAAATATTGCAACACTGCTATCATGTCACCCCAATCCTTCTTTTCACTAGACTAGATATACCCATTTCCTGCAACCATGCTTCATATGTTTTAGCCTCCAGTCTCCTAATCATCTTTGTTGCTCTTCTCTGCACTCTTTCTAGAATCTCAACATCTTTTTTACATTGTAGTGACCAAACCTGGATGCACTATTCCAGGTGTGGTCTTATCAAGACACTATAAAGCAGTACTAACATTTCACATGATCTTGATTCTATCTCTCTGTTAATGCAGCCTAGGATTGCATTGGCTTTTTTAGTGGCTGCAGTAACCGCTGGCTTATATTTAAGTGATTGCCCACTGGGACCTCAAGATCCCTCTAGCGGTTACTGCAATTGAGCTACGTTGCACATAATCTGAACCTGTACATTTGGTTTTTCTTGCCTCAGTGTAAAATCTCTCCATTGAATTTTGTTTTGCTAGATAGGGCCCAGGGTTCAAATCTATCAGGATCCATCTGTATCTTGAGCCTATCTTCTGGTATGTTGGCACTTCTTGCCAGTTTGGTATTGTCTGCCAATTTGATGAGTTCACTATCTTATTCTGTCATTTAAATAGTTTATGAAGATATTGAAGAGTACTGGGCCTAAAACAGAACCTGGAGGTACACCCCCCCCCCGGGTTACTTCTTTCCATGTAGATGCACTATAATTCCATTAAAGACTACATGTTGAGTGCAGTTTGTCAGCCAGTTACAAATCCATATGGTGGCGATGCTGTCTATCTCACATTTTTCTAGGTTACCAAGAAATACGTTGTGGTCTACTTTGTCAAATGCCTCACTGAAATACAAGTATGCTATGTCCACAGCATTTCACTGGTCCACCAATTTAGTCACTTTGTCAAAGAAATAAGATTTGTTTGGCATGATCTGTTTTTGACAAACCCATGTTGGCTTCTTATTATAACCTTTCTAGGCCTTAGATCAGGGGTGTCAAACTCAAGGCCTATGGGCCGTATTCAGCCCATGGGGTGCTTAAATCTGGCCCGCGGGACAGCCCTGGAAATGGCGAAGGACTGGCCTGTGGTGCCTCTGCTAGCAAAAACGGAGCTTCAGGAAGCCGTCAATTTGAATAGGACCCTGCAGCGTAGTACTGCTGCAAAAAAGGCAAATGCAATTATATGCTTTCCAAACCACAGAAAGGAATTTAACTCTACTGTTTTGGTCAGACCGATGTCAAGTATTTTTCTTTCCTTCTTCTTGTCAGGATTCAGATAAATTGGAACATTTTTTGATGATGTTTACAAAGACAATCAGAGAGAGAAGAAGGGAGGGTATCTACAACTCTGAGAAAAAAGGACTGGGGGTGGGTGTAAGATAGCATTTCTGAAATATCTGAAAGGGTGTCATATAGAAGAGACCCCAAATGCCACACCCACCCTGGCCATGGCCATCCCAGCCATGACCCCACAGCACCACCCCCCTGAGGTCAAACAACCCTGATGCAGCCCTCAGTTAAATTGAGTTTGGCATCCCTGCTTTAGATGTTCACAAATCTGTTACTTGATTATCTTTTCCAGGATCTTCCCAGATATTGATGTCAGCCTGATCGGTCTGTAGTTGTCTGGATCTCTTTTTTTCCTTCCTTTTTTCAAGACGGGAATCATATCAACTGTTTTCCAGGCCTCTGATATTTCCCCAGTGTTCCAAGATCTTTGGAAGATATACTTCAATGGTTCCAAGATCATATCAGCCAGCTCTTTCAGAACTCTGGGACATAATCCACCAAGTTCTGAACTCATCTAGAATGGACAGGTGTTCTCTTACCATTTTCTTGCCTACTTTAATTTGTATTTCTAGTCTGTCTCTTATGGTTCTGTTTTTGGTAGGTTGGGGGTATTTTTCCTTTTTGAGTGAAGACAGATGCAAGGAAAGAATTAAGCAGCTCTGCTTTCTGCCTTCTGCCTGTCACTTCCTTGCCATGTACTCCCATTAGTGGACCATTTGTTTCCTTGACTTTTTCTTGTTTTTTAAATGTTAAATGTTTTTAAATGTTAAATATTATTATTATTATACTTTATTCATTAAACATGAAACTCAGCCAAGTGAACATTCAAAAATGCATTACAAACACCAATGACTGGTGCTAATGGTTGATACGGTTTGCTGTCAGCATCCTAGGTATCAACCAATTACCTTCCTAAAATATAAGATGTTCCGAGTAAAGCAGTTTTTTGCAGTTCCGCTGGTGTTACTGCAGGAAGCTGCAATTTGTTGATGTATCTTGTAAAATTCTTGGACATGGTGCCAAGTGCCCCAATGACAATGGGTATCACTGTTACATGCTTCATCCATAGCCGTGTAGTTTCGATGGCCAGGTCGCAATATTTCATTATTTTTTCTAGTTCTTTTTCTTCGACTCTGCCATCTCCTGGAACAGCGATATCAATAAACTGTACACTTCGGCCCTCTACAACCATGATATCTGGCATGTTGTGCTCCAAATGACGATCTGTTTATATTCGAAAGTCCCACAAGAAAGAAAGAAAGTCCCTCATTTTCGATAACTTTTTCCACTTTATGTTCCCATGACTTTCTGGATACAGGTAAATCATATTTTTTACATAATGACCAGTAGATTAATTTAGCAACTCGGTCGTGTCTAGCTTTGTAATCAGTTTATGAGATTTTGCTGCATTCACATATTAAATGTGAAACAGTTTCGACTTTGTTATTGCAAAGTCGGCAGTTTGGGTTGTCAGTGGATTTTTGTATCTTCGCTTTCATTATTGTTGTCGTTGTTGTTGACATTTCTTGCAAGTCTTAGTTCATTCTGAGCTTTAGTTTTCCTTACTTTATCGTGGCAGATTTGAGCTATAGGCTGGTATTCTGCCTTAGTTATGTGTCCCTCTTTCCATTTTTTATATTTATCCTTTTTGTCTCTCAGCTTATCAGAGTTCTTTATGTAACCATGCTGGTTTCTTTTTGGACTTCTTATTTTTCTTTTTCATTTCATTTCATTTCATTTATTTTTCTTTTTCATTTCATTTCTTATTTTTTTTCATTCTGCTGGATTGGGCTTTTATAATCATGTATCTTAGAGTTTCCCAAGTTTCTTGAGTTGTTTTCCCTTTAAGATTTTCATCCATTTCCCAACTCTCTCTAAGTTTGTGCAATCAGCTCTTTTAGTTTGATTTTGTTCTGTTGCTTGTGTCTACAGTATATTGATTTCCAATATGACAGGGTCACTCTCCCTCAAAGTTCTTGAAACTTCAACCCCCTCTTATCATTTCATCTCTGTTAGTAAGAATTAAGTCCAGAATAGCTGACCCTGTAGTTCCCGTCTCTACCTTTTGGATGACAAAGATGTCAGCTGGGTTCATAAGGAATCTGTTCAATCTCCCACTTAATGCCGAGATGTCAGAGAAGTTAAAGTTCCCCATTTCTACTGTGCTGTGTTTTCTACATAAGTACATTAGTTAACTGATTAGCAAAAAGTTCATATATGTTCTGCTTGGTTGGTAGTATACAACTATGGCAATGTCATTCTTTTATCTTTTTATTTTAATCCATATGTATTCAAGGAGGCTTTCATCCTTGGTTTTATGTATTTCTGTAGAGTGTAGTTATTTTTTTTACATATAATGCAAGTTCCACCTTCTATTTTGTTGGGTATGTTTCTTTTAAACAATTTATACCCTTCCAGGAGTTCATTCCAATCAACTTTTTATTAAAATAACAACAGAAGAAAATCAGACAAGACTGACTAAAGAGCAGAGAGGAACAGTCTAAAACAGCTAACAAGCACATTTCTGAACATATCCATCACTGGACACCTGATTTGGCTTCCAATATAAGAGGTGTCAATGTGTAACAAATGTTATGCATCTTGCAGCTGTCACTGGATGCTGTCAGCTTAAGTTTGGTTACATAAACAGTCTTGTCTTGATCAAGATAGCTGAATTCTGTGAACTTTGACAAAGGCACTGCAATGAAAATGTAAAGACTCTATTGGCATTCCAGTGATATTTGTTTAATTATTCCTATTAGGAAATCATTTCTTAGGACCAGATGGCTGATAGACACAGACCATTAGCACAACAGGTCACAGGGACATCCTGGAACCTTTCCTCTCTAAACACAATATTGGCATACTGGCTCCCTTTTCCAAATCTATTGCGCAACTTCCAAAAGTCAAATTGCTGATTCAAAGGCAGGTTAGGCAGTAACAATGAAATGGAGCAATGGACAAAGAATGTTATCTCCTTATTGTTTGCTTATTCGCCAAGATGTAAGCTTACATTTCATCTATACTTTTGTAACAAGGCTATTTTGTTTCTGTTTTATGGGGTGAGTAAAGGAGAATTATTATTATTTTTCAAATGCCTTGCTAAAGGTACATTCAAATTACATTTATGTATGACATTTATGAAATAAGATTATTATTTTTTTGCAAGAACCAGATTTAATACTGCCAAAGTGCTGACACTTTAAAATAATGAGTCTTGAGGAACCATTAGATTGAAAAGAGAAAAATAAAAACATTTACCAATAGCAAAGTTGGGGCATCAACATTGCAGGGGCATGGTGCCAAAAACATGGTGCCACACTTGCCCCCCTTTTTTCCTAGACCAGTGATGGTGAAACCTTTTCAGCACTGAGTGCCAAAAAGGGACCGTGCATGTCAGAAAATGAACTTCTGGTTTCCAGCGCACGCATGCGCACTAGCCAGCTAGTCTTCCAGTTACTGGCTGGAACAGCTGGCTGGCACGCATGCGCCCACCAGAAACGGAAGACCAGCTCTTTCAGTTTCTGGCATTGCCACACACACGAAGGCTAGCTATTCATCATGCGCGCATGCACATCAGAAACCTGGAAGAGGAATGGGCGACGCCGTCCATGCCAGGTGACATGGCTCCACGTGCCATTTCGGGTACGCATGCCATGGGTTTGCCATCAGGGTCCTAGACCATCTGATCAATACAGTCACACTTTAGTGGCAGTGACACTGCAGAACTGTAACAGAGAAATAAGGATGAAGTGCTTGTATGAAAGGATACAAGTGGGCAGAGATGTAAATGGCTGCATAGCCTTATAGTAGCATGGGCAACATTTTATGACCAAGAACTGTATTGTAATATTGTGGAGTTTCCATGTGGTCTAACAGGTGTAGCTAGGATAATGTCACCAGAATTGGGGGAGCCATACTTTGGCATTCTTTGTGGGACTGAGGGTTTTAAGGGATGAAATGGGTACTTATGATTATGTTTAAGGTACTCATTTTGACCCTCCAATCTCTTTCAAAAAGCACCAGTTTCAGTTTTGATGCAATTGAGTTTTAAAGGGTAAAATCTTATTCTATCTACAGCTTTCAACATCTTAAAAATCATGATCCAACTTTTTACATCTGCTTGCCTTAAAAGAACATAGGGAACCAACTGAAAGCTATTATGGGTTGTCTATCCCTATTTTGGCCTCTTCCAACTTGGAATGTTGTTCTTTTCCAAAGTATTATTCCAACTTCTATAATAGACATATTATGGTTTCAATAATTTATATTTTAGTCCTGCCGTGAACTATTTTTTTCTTTTTGCTCTTTTCTGTAAACTGGCCAGAAGTTGGTGATTGTAGCTGATAGAGAAATTTAAGGGGAAAACCTGGCTGAAAGAAACTGGTCCTCCTGAATTCTGTGAGGTGGAGAGCATTTCGTAATCAGAATGTTCACGCGACCTGCATGCGATTTATGGCCAAGCTGAACCATGCATGGCAACTATGAACCAGGTTTGAATTACTGCCATATTTATAAAGCGGGGTGAAGACAAGAATTTGCCATCATTCCCTAGTCTTGGAAATGTCTTTTCTCAGTGGGATTCTCTGATCAAAGAAAGTGTTGCCTGGTACTCAGCTTCTCTAATTCCACTTTAGTTTGACATTTACTGCTTAATCTCAGATCACTGTAGTTTATTGCATCAGACTGCCCCCCCCCTTCCTACTTCTGATCTCAGATTTAATTGGGTGATGTGCCTCAGGATACAATAATTATTTAGAGGGTCATCTGTCATCATGTTCTGAAGCTAACACATCTCTGCAGAAATATCCTTAACATAATTTTGGATTATAACATGCCAAGGGAGAAAAACAAATACAATATCCTATGAACTGATTCAGTTTATATTTTCCTTTTTGCCTATCAATTCTGATCTTTGTTCAAAAATTAAATTACCTTTTAGAAATGGTAAATGTTTTGCAGAAACACAGATTGCAAATGTTTGTAGGATCCGCAGCAGAAAATTTATTTTCCCTGTTCCTCCAGTTGTAAGTTTAAATTTTAAATAAAGTGAGGCAACAGTGAGAGAACAAGTAAATGCATCAATATTATAATAATAATAATAATAATAATAATAATAATAATAATAATAATAATAATAATAATAATAATAATAATAATAATAATAATTTTATTTGTTAGCCACAACCCTCTCCCGAAGGACTCGGGGCGGCGTACAATCAAAACAAATAAAATACAGATAAAGACAAGCAAACATAGAAACAAAGGCATATACATGTGCATGGAGGAGGTAGACTGATGAGTGAAAACAATTAAAAACACAATTTAAAATCCCATTAAATAAAATTACAGAATTAAAAACCCGTCAGGAGCGATATGAAGTTATGGTTGAGCCAGGCCAGCTATTTGGAATAGGTGGGTCTTGAGCTTTACACGGAAGGAGCGGAGGTCAGTGGTGGTCCTAATATCCGGAGGGAGGTCATTCCACAGGGCTGGGCCCGCCACAGAGAAGGCTCTGCTCCTAGGCGCCGCCCCTCGGCACTGTCTGGTGGACAGCACCTGGAGAAGTCCCTCTCTGTGCGAGCGGATGGGTCGCAGGGATGTATGGGGCAGAATACGATCCCGCAAGTAACTAGGTCCTGAGCCATGAAGCGCTTTAAAGATCGTAATCAAGACCTTGAAACGCACCCGATAGACCACAGGAAGCCAGTGCAGCTCGCGCAGGAGAGGTGTCACATGGGAGTAACGTGTACTCCCCATAAATACCCGCGTGGCCGCATTCTGGACCAGCTGCAGTCTCCGAGTGCATTTCAAGGGAAGCCCCATGTAGAGAGCGTTACAGTAGTCCAGGCGAGACGTCACCAGCGCATGAGTGACTGTGCGTAAGGCGTCCCGGTCCAATAGGGGGCGCAATTGGCGCACCAGGCGAACCTGGTGGAACGCCCCCCTTGCCACGGCTGTCACATGGTCATCCATGGACAGCCTGGCATCCAGGAGGACGCCCAAATTGCGCGCCCGCTCTACGGGGGCGAGTTGAACGCCCCCAATGGCCAGAGATGGAATTAACTGGTTGAACCGGGGGGCCGGAACCCACAGCCACTCCGTCTTGGAGGGAGTCATCCATCCAGACCCGTACGGCTTCCACACACCGGGACATCACTTCGACGGCCTCGTTGGGGTGGTTCGGGGTGGAAATGTACAGCTGAGTATCATCAGCGTACAGATGATATCCCACCCCGAAACCATGGATGATCTCACCCAGCGGCTTCATATATGTGTTGAACAGGAGTGGCGAGAGGACCGACCCCTGTGGCACCCCACAAGTAAGGGGGCTTAGGGTCGACCTCTGCTCCCCTGCCAACACACGTTGCGTCCGGCCAGAAAGGTAGGAGCCGAACCACCGCAAAACAGTGCCCCGGACTCCTAACCCCTCCAGTCGGTGCAACAGGATACCATGGTCGATGGTATCAAAAGCCGGCGAGAGGTCTAATAGGACCAGGATAGAGGAACAACCCCTATCTCTGGCCCTCCAGAGATCATCTACCAACGCGACCAAGGCTGTCTCTGTGCTGTGCCCGGGGCGAAAGCCGGACTGGCGTGGGTCTAGATAATCATTCTCCTCCAGATGTCGTGGGAACTGAGAAGCCACCACACTCTCTACAACCTTCGCCAGAAAGGGAAGGTTGGAGACAGGACGATAATTGGCCAGCTCCGTAGAGTCCAGGGAAGGCTTCTTGAGCAAGGGTCTCACCACCGCCTCTTTCAAGGCGGCCGGAAGAGACCCCTCACCCAGCGAAGCGTTCACTAGGCCCAGGAGCCAGTCGCGTGTAACCTCCCAGGATGCCAGTACAAGCCAGGAGGGACACGGGTCCAGTCAACATGTGGTAGGTCGCAGTCGTCCACGCAATCTGTCCAAATCCTCGATGACAACCAAGTCAAACTCCTCCCAGAAAGGTTTCTCAAGACTCGGCACGGACGTCTCCACTGGGCCGCTAAAGGGGACCCAATCCTTCCGGATTTGAGCGATTTTATCCTGCAGGTATTTCCCAAATTCCTCTGCCCTACCCTGTAAAGGGGCCTCCCGCGGCCTCTGAAACAGGAGGGAGCGGGACACCCGAAACAGGGCGGCAGGGCGGTTCTCTGCAGATGCAATGAGAGCGGCACAATATTGACGTTTGGCCGTTCTCAATGCCACTAGGTACGTCCTCAAATGGGCTCGTACCTGTGCTCGGTCAAATTCGGATCGGGAGGATCTCCAACGACTCTCTAGGCATCTCTTGCGGCGCTTCATCACCCTTAGCTCCTCGGTGAACCAAGGAGCCAGGGTGGATCGTTGCCGCCGGAGAGGCCGCAAAGGCGCCACCCGGTTCAAGGCCCCGGTAGTCGCATTGTTCCACGCGGCTACCAGGTCCTCTACCCGAGGGTGGGTCAGGACTACAGGAGGTGGCCCAAGCTCCGTCTGGAACCTGTCTGGTTCCATCAGGCGCCTGGGGCGGAACCATCTCGTGCTTTCCGGTTCCGCCTCCCCGCAGCGGGGGGTAGCACCAGGGAAGTCAAGTCGAAGGAGTGAGTGATCTGACCATGACAGAGGAGTGATGGTTAAGTTCCCTCCTCCCAGATCACTCAACCACTGGCCAGAGACAAAAACAAGGTCCAAGGTGTGACCTCCCTCGTGTGTCGGGCCCTGAATCAGTTGAGTCAGGTCCATGGCTATCATGGAAGCCATGAACTCCCGAACCCCCTCTGATGCTTCTCCCACCGATGGCAGGTTAAAATCCCCCATCACTAAGAGTTTGGGGGTCTCAACCACCACCGATGCGATCAGCTCGAGGAGTTCAGGCAGGGTCGCTGATGTATGGCGAGGAGCCAGGTATACTATCAGCAGGCCCAACTGTCTCCCAGGGCCCCATTTCACAACAAGGGATTCACACCCGGACGTCTGTGGCACATTGGACTCCCTCGGCTCTAAGTCCTCCCGGATAATCACTGCTACCCCACCGCCCCTTCTCCGGGCCCGGGGCTGGTGAAATGCTTGGTAGCCTGGTGGGCACATTTCCACGAGGGGTAAACCTCCCTCGTGGCCCAACCAGGTCTCCGTTATTCCGGCGAGGTCCGGCTCCCCCTCCAAAACATATCCCATATTTATGGGATATGTTAAAAAAGAGAGAAAGGCTACAAAGCCTAATTAAAGAATGGAAAAGATACCAAGAGGAAGCAACTCAAGTCCACCACTCCTGCTTTTCATTGTATCTTTGTTTTATTTAGGCACCCTATCAAGCCACAGAACACAGGTCACTGATAACTTTGCAGTGGGAAATTTCCTTTCTTTGTTATCTTCATTTGCACACTAGTTCCTCATTGCAGAGGCTAATTGATGTCTAACCCACATTCAAAATTCTGCTGGGCACCATTCATAAAAGGACTCAAACTCTTTATATGCCACTTTACCATTTTAACACACACACACAATATCAAATAAACAATAATAAGTGGGAAGGGAGGGAGGGAATGCAATACAATACAATACAACATCAGATGATGTTGAGGTTTCCAATATCAAGCCAGGCGAACTAGCATCAGTGGCTTTCCCAATCAGAGGCCAATCAAAGAGCAAAGAAGCAAGTACCATTCCATACATCTATGAAAGAGAAGCCCTACAACATCCGTAATCATGTATATGAATGATGATGCTAAAAACCAGAAGGCAATAACCAGTGTCAGAAGACCTTGAGGAAATAGTAGCCAGTTTATAGCAACCAACTAACAGGTAACTACTGCTTAGTGGTTCTCTGGTCCTTTTTTTCCATTCCCTGATTTTAGTCTCAAATGGTGCTATTCAGGATACTCTAGGTCTGCCTCACTAATTCCCACATCTCATTACAGTGCAAAGCTCTTCACTGGCTTCCTATAGGAGCAAGAGCCCAATTAAAGTACTGGTGCTTAAGTTCAAAGCTCTCTGGCCACAGGTCAACTAGCACAGGGGTCCCCAATTCCCAGGCCAGGGACCACTTCTGGGCTGCCGCTTGTTTGGAACCAGGCCACGCAAACGGTGGGTGAGAGTGCATATGCAAAGCTTCACTTGTGTGAATAACGGGCACAAGCGCCCACTGTTTGCACAAATTGAGGTGCATGCCCTCTTGCTGTTCACACAGAACCATCCCCTGGAAAAGCTGGGGACCCCTGAACTAGCATCTGTCTTATTATGTTACCTTACATTCAGGTTTACTCTTTACAATCCTTCTTTCTGTTCATTGTTCCAAGTACAGATTCTGGATGTTCTGGTCCTGTGACTCTAAAATCAGCTTCCTCTTCCCTTTTTCTCTGTGAAAGATTGAATGGGATGTTGTGATCATTATGGCATTTGGGATTGGGCTGGGCCAAATAATAATAATAATAACAGCAATGCCTACTCTGTTCACTTTAGGGTAAGCTGTATAATATATGAAATAAATTCTTGATATGCATTTGTTTGGTACACTTGGCAATTTTAAAAAAATAAAATAAAATTGATTTGCAAAAGGACATTTTATTTTTACAACATCTGCTCTCACTATGCCGGTACCAGTATATCTAGAGTTGGTACGAATCTGATTGCCTGAACAGAACACCAATTCATTTCCCTACCAAAGTGGTACCGTTTATCTACTCGCATTGAACATGCTTTTGAGTTATTAGGTGGACAGAAGCTAAAGCGAGTGAGGGGAGCTCACCCTGCCACACAGTGCTAAGATCTAACCGCTGTAGCAGAGACCATCTCCAGTATCATTAAGCCACTGACCCACTGCACCTCTTGATCAAATTTTGTGCACATATAAATACTTACAGCAAGAAGCAAGGTGCCCAATGAAAGTTTCTTTCAATGGGATTTATGCAACACAATGTTCATTTTATCTTTTTGGTATATTTGACTTAAATGCTTCGGCACCATTTAAAACTACTAAAGAAAGCCTAGTGTGAATGCAAATCCTTGCTTAGCCATGTCGCTCCTTGGATGACTCTGCACCATTTGCTGTCTCTTAGCACCTCTGTATGCTGTGATCTCAAATCAGATTGTCTCCTGTCCTGTTAAAAATAAAATGTAAGGTCTACAGTTAAAAATAAAAACATAACTCTCATATGTTTATCCCAAGATTAATATATAATCTGTTTAGGCCCTGTGGTTTTCAGAAAGACACTAAATGAGAATACATGAGAATAGTGTCTAGACCAGATATTTTCTGCTCATATTATGATTCCTTTTTTAAAAGACGGTTAATGCAAAAGAATGGCAACAAAACAAATTATGATTAGAGGAATGAAATAAATGAAAGTATGTTTTAGGGGCAGAATTTTTTTTGGTAAAGTTTCTTGAAGGAGCACAGGGCAAAATGCATTATTTAAGAGAGTAATTTGTTTTGCTAAAGAATAGTTAGTTAGTTGTCAAATATAGTTGTCACATAAAATCTACAATAGTTAGTTACTCTAACTCCAGTAGAGTACAAATGTGATCAAACGTCTTCTTTAGTATCCTATGGTTTTCTTCTTGTCTTAACCAGTTTTCAAGTAGAGATGAAACCTCTGTGATGTTACATTCAAATGCCAAACCTTTTGCTTTCAGTGTCTGCAAATAGAGAACAGGAGAAGACATTCAACAGAAGCTGTCATATTTTCAAACCTGCCCGCGTTTTAACAATAACAAGCTGCCGTTACAAAAACAGACCTAGTAAATGAATAGCATGTTCCATTAGGGAAAGTTAATACTGTGAATTCTAAATATTCCATTAAGGGATTATTTACAGTTTTCCATCTTTACAAGCCTTCAGTTAACATGATTTTTAATGGGCCTCGGCTCTGCTTGGCGTAGATGCCCAAAATTGCAAGTACAGTTTCCCTCTTAAGCATTTATGTGCTTGGCAGTTGTACAATGTCTTGCAGTAACATCTTAGGATACAAAAAGTCTTAACATTGGCTGATGTACCACAATATGTGAATGGGTGGGTTGTAAGGAAAGAGAGTTACCTAGGACCATATTGAAGAGGTTTTTTCAGAAGATCCTTCAATGCTTTGGAGATAATGTCACAACAATTGCTTTTTTCATGTAAAGGTCCAGACTCTTTAATTATTGGAAATGCTTTTTTAAAAAAAAAAAACAATATCATACAGCTAGTCCTCAACTTATGGTCAACTTGTAACCAATCACTTAGCAACTATTCAAAGTTAAAATGGACTGCTGAAAAGGGGACTTACGAGCCAGATTTGACATTCCAATGCCCCTTCTACCCAATACATGAAGGATAATCTGTTTCTTCTTCCATCCCATCTCATAGGAAATTTACAATGGTCAAAATGCCTTTTAGGAAGAGGGAATTTAAGAGTGTTATGTAAACACAGAACCGGGTTTGCTCGAACGCCATCCCGAAAATACATCAGATCGAATAAAATATGAAAACACAACAGCGGAAGGAGGGAAAGGAGAGAGGAGGAGAGGGGAGAGGAGAGGAGAAGAGAAGAAAGGAGAGGGAAAGAAGAAAGGGTAAACAAGAGGAAGGAAGTGAGGGGTAGTAAGAGTAGGGGAGGAAGGGAAGGAAGAGAGGAGGAGTAGGGGAGAGGGAAGGGAAGAAGAAAAGAGGAAGGAGAGGAGGAAAGAAGAAAGTAGAGAAGAAGGGAGGGTAGGAGAAAGAGGGAAGAAGAAGTAGGGTTGTTGTAACACAAGATGGATGTAAGGGATGGCAGGAAAGCAAATTTCAAATATACTATTATATCTTTAGGGGGAATCTAAATGTTAAAGGTTAACATATAATACTAATAATATATATGAGAAATGTATATTTGTGAATGTATGTATGAGAAAAAAATAAAAAAAAACTTTTCAAAAAAATGCTTTTTTTGGGGCACCTGCACTTACAACATCTTACAATAAAACAGAAGTTGTTCCTTTCACAAAGAGGGGAGTTAACCATTTCACTTACATTCCCTTGCCGACCTAGATTTAACAAGCATTCACCATTGCACAAAACCCAATCACACCAATATCTGTGCCATGCATTTAAAAAGAATCATAGAGCATATTCCAGGAAAGACGCAATTGAACAATGTTAGAACGAAGTCCTGGTTCACTTTATGTGCAACATGGATCTATAAAAGTAAAACCTTGAAAGTGCAATTAAATATAAACCCCATCACTTTTCAAAGAAAGTAAAATCGCGTTGGAAGGTCAAAACATGAAAGCTGATTAAATATAAAAATGAGGTTGACTGACTAGAAGAGCTTCTTTTTCTTTTCTTTTTTTTTGCCTTTCAGGTGCTCAGGGATTATTAAGGGCATCTCTTTTGTATAGCGATAGCACAGATAACACCCTCAGAATTGTATAGAAGCAGTCACTAAAATTACAGAATTTGTGGAATAAAGTTAATAAAGTTGGAAGCAAGTGCAGACATTGAGGTGCAGATTCTATGAGATGTCTTAGGTCAGCGGTCCCCAACTTTTGTGGCACCAGGGACTGGTTTCATGGAAAACAATTTTTTCCACAAACCGGGGGGAGGGATGACTTTGGCTTCGCTCATTCGTCCACTGCTCACCTGCAGCTGTGCGGCCCGGTTCCTAACAGGCACAGACTGGTACTGGTCGATGGCCCTGGGGGTTGGGGACTTCTGCCCTTGGTCATATGTTGGCCTGATTGTAGATAAGATTAAGCCAGAGAGATTTTTTGGCTAGAAAATGGCTAGAAAAAAATAACCCAACAGCAAATAGACATGAAATCGGAATTATTTTTATTGGGAATATTTACAGGGAAATACAATAGGAAAATACAATAATTAATTTAATTTTACATATTACAACAGCAGCAAGAATAATTGGAAGAATAACGATATATCATCAGAGGAAAACGTGATAAGAAAAGTTTTAGAGTGGGCAGAGATGGATAGACTTACAAAAGAAATTAAAGATAAAGGAGAAACAGGTATGGAATGATTATACTACCATGACACTACATGGTATGGAATGATTGGTATAAATGGTTAGAGCAGGGGTGTCCAAACTTGGGAACTTTAAGACTTGTGGACTTCAACTCCCAGAATTCCCCAGCCAGCCATGCTGGCTGGGGAATTCTGGGAGTTGAAGTCCACAAGTCTTAAAGTTCTCAAGTTTGGACACCCCTGGGTTAGAGGATAGGTGTAAAGGTGAAGGGTTAAATGAAGAAGATATAGGAGTTAGAAATTAGTAATAAACTTGTATTAATTGAAATGACACATAATGAATGATTGTAATTCAGTATATGAATATAGTAGAATGTATATAAAAATATTGGTATTACATGTATAAAGATTGATTGAAGTAAGTGGGGGGAGGGATAAATAATGAATGTATACCGATATGGAAACGTATAGAAGGAAAATGTCAAAAAAAAATTTAACTGTTTAATAAAATTATTTAAATTAAATTAAAAAGATTAAGATTAAACCAAAGTTTTTAGAAAATTATTTTTTCTAGAATTAAGATGCTGACTTTTTATGATTATGTATTAAGATTTGATATTTTGATGTAACCTAGGAGTTTGGAGGGAGGGGGCGTCTGCCACATTTGCAACTGCCAAAATTTGTAATTCCACCTACCCCTTTTCCACATAAACGTTTTTAAAAAAACCAATAAAACTTTTTGAAAAAAAAAAAAAAAAGATTAAACCAAAGTTTTTAATGATGATTAACTGAATATGCTATAGCAAGTTGACATGAAGTACTGAATGATAATATAGAGAGATAGAGGTTGGAGAAATACCTAGGTTTCACACATTCTGCTAAAGCATAATAGAACTTTTGGGTTTTCATTTAACCAAAGTATGGTTAAATGAAAGTATGAATTTAGTTATAGTGGTTTGTAGGAATCAGTGAGAAAAAATCAGTACCTTCATTTTTTTCAATATGTGTTTGGCGATCTTATCAAAGATTGGTACACCTACATTTAAAAATTTTAAAAACCTGCAAACACTTCAATTGATTCCAGTCAAGGAAAGAGATACCTCTCAAACTTCTGGAAGCAGAAAGATCAATGGGATATACAAGGGACTGGAGTGTGGAGGGAGCTTTATTTATATGTTGCAAGCTACCCCTTGCTCCACTTCATATATCTGTCAGCTGGTATATTTTTGGATGTGGCACTATCAATCTTCTCAAAGACTAGATCATCTGAGGAAAATAGTACTGCAGCTGATGGGGGGGGGGGGAGGCACCAGATGAGTTTGTTCCTATTCCACCTCACATCCTTCACCACCCCATTAATGTGTCAACCAAGATGTTTGTGAGGGATATCTTCTCAATTCTTCTGATTCCAGTGACTCTCATACACACACACGCACTGTCAGGCCTGGAAGCCATATTTTGCATTGAGCCTTCAGGCCTGCCACATTCCATACTGTGGGAAAGTGGGAGAGGGGATTATATGGAATACGGGAGATATATAGTCATAACAACATTCCTTTCTCAGAGAGTCAAGGACATCTTGCCTTGCAGCTGGAGGGGTATGGCTGGGAGGCACCTCCAGTTAGAACGGTGCCTGATTGGGCCATGTGATGGACATGTGGGTGCTGGGCAGGGGCTTGGACTTTCATTTGGGTGGGGAAAACCTGGAAACTTTCAGATTCAGGTTTTCCCAGATGTGCCAATATGACATCTGGGATGTCATTTTATGACATCAATATGACATAAAATGGAACTTTGAGGAACTTCAAATCTCGGAGTCTTCTTTCGCTGGGGGTGTTACTTGGAACCCTGACACACATCTATTCATACATACTTTCATATTGATTTTTTTCTTTCCTCCTCCTCCTCCTCCTCCTCCTCCTCCTCCTCCTCCTCCTCCTCCTCCTCCTCCTCCTCGTCTTAGCAAGCTAAAGCTGGGTTGGGGAAACAAGGATGCTGAGAAATTCACTAATCCTGAAGCAGTCCTGATTGGCAGTATTGCCCAACAAAATATTCTAAGCAGATTATTATAGTTGATTCCTATCATAATACAATATAAAGTTTCTTCTCCTCAGAATGAGTGTGAAGGTGAAGCCTATATAACAACATTAGTGCCTGGTTCTATTATTTCTGGTCTACAAAGGTGATCACAAAATCTATTAAAATGTCCATTTCTTTGTTTCCTTCCAGTGTTAATCTGGATCTTTGCTGTCCAAATACAATACCCTTAAGTTCTGTAAGACTAAAATGATGTAAATATTTATCAATTAAATATATCCTTGTTACAACTTTTCTTGAGGTTATAGGAAAGTCGTTTTAGAATCAAAGCAAAGAAAATATAGTTGTCATGTATACTGTTTATTTCATTCCTACTTCAAGTGAATTCCCAATCTTCTATTAAAGTACACTTTCATCATATTGTGTTTACTATTTGTAATCATGGTTTTAATTTGAATTGTCTTTAAGCTACTATCCCCTTTCCTTAGCTTTATTGCAGTTTAATTCCTTAACTGGAAAAATATAACCACAGAAAGTTATTATCCATTTTTAATCTAATCCAATTTATGCTCAAACAGCAGCCACACAGTATATTAAATCTCATTAGGCTATACTTTATACTATTATCTGGATATCTGGATAAAATAAATTCATAATAAAATATGAAAGTGATTTGCAGTAATATTCTGGACTTGAAGTTTTGTTTGCATTTTAAATTTACCATTATTTTGCAGAATTAAATCATAACTTTATTCAACTTTTATTTCTAAAATAAAATATGGGGTTCAGTTTCTGCTCTGCAGGAACAATACGGGGACTATTGTTACAAATTAGAAAATTATTCAGTTATTACATGTATCATTATTGCTCTGTTACTTATCATTCATTTATCTATTAATTCATTCAATTGATCCATCTTATTCACTTTGCCTTTTTAATAGCTAGCCCAAATGAGGTTAAAGTAGGATAAAAATGGTTGCATATGAACTCTGTCATAGTTCCTGATGGAGGAATTGGTATCTATCTTGACTTGAATAGTTTCAAATAGCTTTTTTCCCCTGCTTTCTTTTGTCTTCTGGACATTATAGTAAGTATCAACAACTAGCCGATAACCGGCATTGCTTGGGTATTTATTTATAGGGGGGAAATGTCCAGACCTAATGTTGGATTTTCCCCTTTACCAGAGGGAGCCCCTCGTGGGGTACTGTTTTGTACCTCCAGACTTTCAAGATCGTATCAATGTAAGCTTATAATAAAGAAGAATTACTGTAGCTCACCTGGTCGTGTATCTTATCTGGTTTACCTGGGATGGCTAACATCACTTTAATACTGTTTAAAGTCATTGAAGTGACAAAGCTGGTACTTCTGTCAAAGGAATCACAGGAAACACTCTAATTAGGTCAATCCTATTCAAACGTCAATCATTCTCCTGTCCATTGTCCACCTCTTTCTTCCATAATATTTGTTTTGAACTGCACTTCATCTGAATTCACTAAAATCAGAGAGGACAACATACTTCCAGATGTATTACTAATACCCATATAGCTAGCAGACTGGTGATCTATAAAGTGATCCCATAGGCTTCTGCCCTAGTTCAAATTTCCAACAGCTGCCACTAGGACAATAAGCAATCACAGAACAGTACAGTTGGAAGGGGCCATCAAATTCAACCTCTTGCTAATGCAGGGATACAAATTAAAGTAATGCAGACAAAGGTTGTCTGATCTCCACTTCAATACATCCAGGGGAGAGGAACCTATCTACATACATACATACATACATCATACATACATACATACATACTTACATATCAGTGGTGGTATTCAAAAAATTTTACTACCAGTTCTGTGGGTGTGGCTTGTGCGTGGCATGGCTTGGTGGGCATGGCTTGGTGTGCGTGGCAAGGGAAGAATACTGTAAAATCTCCATTCCCTCCCCACTCCAGGGGAGGATTACTGCAAAATCCCATTTCCTCCCGATCAGCTGGGATTCGGGAGGCAGAGAATAGATGGGGGCAGTGCCAGTCAGAGATGGTATTTACCGGTTCTCCAAACTACTCAAAATTTCTGCTACCGGTTCTCCAGAACTGGTCAGAACCTGCTGAATACCACCTCTGATACATACATACATACCATAAATACACACGTGAGCACAAACAAACACATACCTTAAGAATAAAGCCAATTGGGGTAATAGTTAGGCTCAGTTTCCTGTGCTGAATTTTTGGACAAAAATTTGCTTTCAGATTATTTAAAACCTCAAACATTCTGCCTTAGCTTGCAGGGGTTGTTCTTCCAGGTCAATGGTTACGTTCACAAATTCTATTAAACCATAATAAGTTATGTTTGGTTGTTATTTTAGGGTTGAATGAAGCCACCTATTAGAGCAGGAGTATTAAACTCGCAGCATCACAGCGGCATCACAAGACATATGAGGACTTTTTTTCCCCTTTGTGAAACCGGGTGGGGCCAGCCCGTGACACATCAGGACCATGGGCCTTGAGTTTGACACCCCTGCATTAGAGTTTAGTACAGTGATGAAATTCAATGTTTTTTTACTACCGGTTCTGTGGGCGTGTCTTAGTGGGCATGGCAGGGGAAGGATACTGCAAAATCCCCATTCCCACCGCACTCCTGGGAGAAGGATATTGCAAAATCTCCATTCCCACCCCACTCTGGGGCCAGCCAAAGAGGGTATTTTCCGGTTCTCCAAACTACTCAAATTTTCCGCTACTGGTTCTCCAGAACCTGCTGAATTTCACCCCTGGTTTAGTGTGATATATGTATTAGGCCACATTTAATAAACCATGTTAAAAAATCCTGGCCTAGCATAGGTAAAACCAGCCAGGAGTTCAATTGAGCAATTACTCATTTTAACCTTATTTGGTAAGCTATAAAACGAAGCCAGATAGCATGATTTCCTAAAACTAATGAACTTCAATATGGTTTAACGTGTGAACCCAGCCAATGAGCCTCTGGATGCAATTCTATACATATTGGGAATATGTTCTAAGAAACTCAATGGATCTTAGTTTAAAGAAACACAATAGAATTATGATACCTATCATGTTTATGATATTAGACATTAGAACCACCACCACCGACTTCCGCTCCTTCCGACAAAAATTGAAGACACACCTGTTCCGATTGGCTGGCCTGGCATAATCATAACTGCTACCTCCTGGCAAACATATTTCTAATCTGGTATTTTAGGGGAATTGTTTTTTAAATTTAATTTTATGGGATATTTGTTGGGGTTTTAAATTATTTACTCAGCTGTACAGTTCTTTATACCTTTTTATCCTCCTTCGTATCTATTTATCTATTTAATAATTTTAATTGTTTATATGTTGTATTTCTGATATGGACTGTACACCGCCCCGAGTCCCTTTCGGGAGATGGGGCGGTCTATAAGCGCTCAGTAAATAAATATTTACTGCCAACAAGGTAATAAGGAAATATTGCAATCATCTTTTTATGCTTCTGTTCATTTGTCCTTCTGCAGCTACAATTTCTGTACACTGGGTTGCCATTCAAGATATATATGGCAGAACAATCTAAAATAAAGGTGACTTGCCTTCTTTAAACAGTCATGATAGAAAGCAGAACACCAACTATTTTGGTCCTAAGTGGCAAAGTGAAAAGGTACCTGAGTGGGTCTGGAGTCGTTTAATCCAAACAGCATTTATAATATTGATGAAATGAGGGAGTTTTGCTAGAGAACCCCTTGACAAAAGTTACACTTTTAAGCAGAAGGTTTATTTGTAGAAGCATTTTTTAAAAGTATATATTAGTACATTAATTTTCCTTATGATTTTTTATTTATTTTGGTGGTTGGGAAGACAATTACACTGCTTAGCATCTGAAATTCCTGTTTAACCCGTTAAACTTGGATCAGGCCACTAGATATGATGCTTAAAGGATTGTACCATTCTTGCACAGCTGCTCAACTCAACGTTATGCTGTAAAACTCTTTTATGCATCAATTATGATCTCAAGATGGCATCAATTACAGCAGAACTACTAAGATGTAGCTTACCTTTGCCCAGTAAAAAATATCAACACAACTTACTGAAATCATTTTAATAACAAACTTGGCTTAAAAATAAAAGGATTTGAGAATCATTTTAAACTCTAGAAATTGCTTAGAACAATGTGAGCAGCTCAGATATTGTAGCAAAGTTTATGATAGAGATTGGTCAGCAAAAGAGTTGAGGGAATGCTTTTGGAAAATAGTTGCAAATGGCCATTTTGCCATCACATTGATTTCTTCATTCATTTATTAAATAGATTTATATGGCCACCCAATAGCACATGGTGACTCCAGGCAACGTACAAAGTTAAAAATCGACAATATAGAAACCTCCATTCCTTGTGGTAGCGACAAACATAACCACATAAGTAGAATAGAATCAAATAGAAAAACAGAGTTGGAAGGGATCTTGGAGGTCTTCTAGTCCAACCCCCTGCTTAGGCAGGAAACCTCACACCAGACAAATGGTTATCCAACATCTTCTTAAAGACTTCCAGTGTTGGGACATTCACAACTTCTGGAGGCAAGTTGTTCCACTGATTAATTGTTCTGTCAGGAAATTTCTCCTCAGTTCTAAGTTGCTTCTCTTCTTGATTAGTTTCTACCCATTGCTTCTTGTCCTACCCTCAGGTGCTTTGGAGAATAGCTTGACTGCCTCTTCTTTGTGGCATCCCCTGAGATATTGGAACACTGCTATCATAACTTGATCAGCTCCAAATCAACTTGGGGTCCCCAATCCTGCTGATGTCTTCAGGGCCTTTCAGAAAAGTAGGAGAGTGCCAACCATATTTCTGAGTGAATGATATTCCAAAGAAAGGGAGACTTCTTCTAGGTCCCTAGATAAGGTATATTTCCTTAATAGATTGGACCCACAGCATACCCTGCCTTCCCACTCTCGTGGTCTAGGTTAATGTAACCAGAAAGAAGTGGCTACCCTGGCCCCAAGCCATGCAGCTTATTAAAGGTAATGCTTATAATAATGTCAGAGAAACAGGACAATAAAACCACATATGTATTGGAAGAAATGTCCTTTTGGATTCAGCTCCAAGTGGGGGGAAAGACACTGGAGACATGGAGGCTGCTTGGAAAGATGTTTTAATGGTGGACAGAGCCACATGGCTTGAGTCCTGAACAGAAAAGGTGGTCACATGCTTCAATGTTGAGTGAAGAAGAAAGAGAGGAAGGGGCTAATTGGGCTTTTTATAATCTCTTCAGCCCCACCTCTCTGTTTCCTGTTCCTGTGTAAGAAATGTATTCTGATTGGTTGTCAGACTCCTATGGAGCCTTGCAGGGGCAACTCTCTAGGCTGTGTTTTGAATCGCAAGTTTGATTGAGTTTCCAGATGCCATGTGGTGAGTTTCTGTGAAAGGCTGATATTACCTTTATTATGTAAAGTAGACTAGCTCAGGCTTTAATGGCTCATTGACAAAAGTGGGGTGGGCAGGAAGCTGCAGAGAGCTACTTTGTCTTTAAAACATGTTTCTCCCTTTTCACATCCAGGGAAATATAATATTCTGCCTTTTCAATATTTCCTAGGATATTTCATTTAAATAAGAAAAGGAGTGGGTGCTAACTTCCTACATATGTTTATTAGAGGAAGTACCAAAGTAGCTTGTCCTTCTGTTCTTCCAATATCTCAAAAATTCCTCCAAATCATCTTTTGATCTAGATAGACCGAAAGAAAGAGCAACCGGCTTTGAATTGACACTTTTTATTTTAGGACCAATATTAATCAAGTTTAAAATGATAACGGATTACTTTGTTTTAAGCATTCTAAAATAAGCCACCGAATCTGATTAAGTTGTTTGAGCAGAAACTTAATCAGATCCTGTGGCTTATTTCTGAGTGGATAAATAGAACTGGACTAAAGATTGACTGAATTAACAGTAGATAAATCTTTCCTTTTCTCAACAGGAAAATGTCTAGGGTGTTAGACACATTAGCTTGTTACATTTTAAGTCAGATGAACCCTAGCACGTTTATTGCAATACAAACGTTAAGGAACTGGATTCTGCTTCATAAGAACTCGCTCAGCGATATTGTGGTTTATTTATTGCTTGTTGAGTCCCTTCCTGTGATATGGGTGACCGTATAAATTTGATTAATAAATAAAATGAAATGTTTGCATTCCCATCAAACATAATAACATAGTTTTAAAATATTAACACGATATATGATTGTGACATTTGTTCAATGAAACCAGCTACTTTTCTTTTAATTGTAACCCCTATCATTTCTCCTCCACTGCAACTAATAAGGTGTCAGAGACTTCAGTTGGTCCAGAATGCGGCCGCGCGGGTGATTATGGGGAGTACAAGGTACTCCCATGTGACACCTCTTCTGCGCGAGCTGCACTGGCTTCCTGTGGTCTATCGGGTGCGTTTCAAGGTTTTGATAACGATCTTCAAAGCGCTCCATGGCTCAGGACCTAGTTACCTGCGGGATCATATCTTGCCCCATACATCCCTACGACCAATTCGCTCACACAGAGAGGGACTTCTCCAGGTGCCGTCCACCAGACAATGTCGGGGGGCGACGCCTAGGAGCAGAGCCTTCTCTGTGATGGGCCCAGCCCTGTGGAATGACCTCCCCCCTGATATCAGGACCACCACTGACCTCCGCTCCTTCCGCGTAAAGCTTAAGACCCACCTCTTCCAAGTAGCTGGCCTGGCTCAACCATAGTTTTATCATATCGCTCCTGACGGGTTTTTTAATTGTGTATTTTGTATTGCAATTGAGGGATTTTAAATTGAAATTTTAATGCTATTTTATTTATTTACCTCCTCCATGCACATGCATATGTATATGTTTATGTATTGTTATATTTGTATATTTTTATGTGTTTTAATTGTAAGCCGCCCCGAGTCCTCCTGGAGAGGGTGCGGCTAATCAAATAAAATTTGATTTGATTTGATTTGAAAATTTGATTTGATTTGTCACACCCCATCAGACTTGACCATCAGGGAATATCCAAGACACTAAATAAATGTGCTAAATTTCTGGACAGACGTTTGCTGCCACCTGCTGTTACAATATAAGAATAACAGTCTTATGTTTTAACGTAACGCCTGTGAAATATTGACATATTAGATTTTCCATTACAACAGTACTATTTATATTTACAGGTCCTCTGAAAGGAAAGGTACAAGATGTGGCTTTCCATTCCTTATGCTGCTTATTTATCCTATAAAATGTCAAATGGAAGGGGAAGAAATGGAAGAAGTGACAGATTTCATTTACTTGGGTTCCAAGAACAGTGCAGAGGGCGACTGGAGCCATGAAATTAAAAGACACTTGCTCCTTGGGACAAGGAGCAGCACAAGGTATTTTTGTACACACAAACTGTTGGATAGAATCCCATACATGCAGGAAAGGTTTTGTAAGACCTAAAAACAGAATCATTTTTTTAAAACGAGGCTTATATTGGTTTGTGTTCACTGAGTCAGAAACTCTTTGGAACCTAAGCAGAAAATGTATCTGATGGGGGGATTCCTTAAGCTTTCATGTTTCTTTTCAACTTCTCATATATATTTTTTGAAACTAGAATTATCAGGTCTTCACATTTGCCAAGCCCAGATTAATGAAATCACAGTTCATCTAAACTCCCAGGGAAAAACATATCCCAGCAGAGGGGGAACTTCCCATGCTTCAAGGAGGGATGGTTTTTTTCTTTAAGGTTATCTCTTTGTAATGACTTTGTATCAGTTAACAAGCAAAGTAGGAACTGTGTGATCCACAATACTGGCTGTCTTTGATAGCTCAGCCCGTTTCTTTCCAGCTCGGCTGCAATGGGACTGTCAGGGCAGCCTCCATCAGTCACCAAGAAAGAAACCACTCAACTCCATATTTCAGAAGAGTACTTTTACTGGTTATGTAGCAGCTAGGCAAAGCAAGAACTGAGGCAAAAGCACACGTAATCATAGATATCAATATGTGACCCAACTCCCTCCCCCTAGTAACCCCATCCCTTAGTCCAATCCGCACACCCCACAGGTGTCATGTGGGCTGCAGCCTCAAAACCCATCATCAGGTTGATATGCCGGAGGGTTGGCCTTGGCGGCAATTCCACTATCTGCAGCATGCGCAGTAGATGGTGAGAAAACCACTCCCTTCTTCATTCACTCCTGTGCTTAAACTTCCCCTCCCAAATACCATGTCATCCCCTCCTCCCCGTTTCAATGGCAGCCGAAAGCAAGCAGCAAAGCAGAGGCTGACAGGGACACATTTTCTTTTACAAATTAAATGTCATATTTGGGGAGGGGGGCAAAATTGCAGGGATCTCCTGCCTCACCCTTCCTTCTGACTCCTGAATCAGAGTACAGAGTACACAACCAAGATTTAGCAGAGGTGTATTCCTTCTGCTAATCTCAACTGTTTGGCAGGGGAGAAGCAAGTGTGCAAAACACCAACCTGCTTCAGATTTTGATTTCTAGAGTAGAATAGAATGGAAGGGACCTTGGAAGTCTTCGTTTCCAACCCCCTAATAGGCAGGAAATCCTATACCCGGGATGGCAAACCTATGGCACGCGTGCCACAGGTGGCACGTGGAGCCATTTGTCAGGCCACGTGAGGCGTTGCCCTGTTAGCTGGCCAGCTGAGTTCAGCCTTTTTTAAAGGCATTTTTCGCTCTCCCCAGGCTCCAGAGGCTTTATAGGAGCCTGGGGAGGGAGAAAAGAGCCTTCCCCCCCCCCCGGGAGGCCCTCCGGAGGCTTCAGGAGTTTCCCTGAAACCTCCAGAGCACAAAAAAACCGGCCCTATGGGCAAACCGGAAGTTCAAGAACGGATTTCCGATTTGCTTGTAGGATCGATTTAAGCCCTCCAGAGGCTTCAGGGACCTTCAGGAGGCTTTCCTGAAGCCTCCAGAGGACTAAAAAGGACCCTACAAGCAAATCAGAAGTCACTTCCAGTTTGCTTGTAGGGTCATTTTTTGCCCTCTGGAGGCTTCATGGAAGCCTCCTGAAGGTCCCTGAAGCCTCTGGAGGGCCTCAAGGGGGCGTGGGGGAGGCTTTTTCGCCCTCCCCAGGCTCCTATAAAGCCTCTGGAGCCTGGGGAGGGCGAAAAAAGCATGCATAAAATGGGGGAGAGTGCCTCTCATGCATGCATGTACACTGGGGGGTGTCGCACATTGCATTATGGGTGCGGCATGCCCGCGTATGACCCCCCTGTGTTCCCCCCACTTAAGGCACGGGAGCCAAAAACGGTTCACTATCGCTGTCCTATACCATTTCAGACAAAGCCGCCGCCACCTCCACAGCCGGGAGGGAAGGAGACGCGCGCGCAAGGAAACCAAGCCAAACCAAGCCAGCTCCGGCTGCCGCCGCTCAACTTCCGAGACCGGCAGGTGCTGTTCCAGCGCCTGCCAAGCCCTCTCTTCGCCTCCCGGGCAGCAGCTGCTGTCGCCGCTCCGAACCGGCCGGCCGCCAAACCCGCCAGCTTTGTCCCCGGGAGCCGCTGGCTAGAAGCGGAGGAGGCGGCGGCGCAAGGAAGGGAAAGAAGGAGCCGCGCCGCTTTGGAGGCGCGGCACGGCGAGGCGACTGAGGTGCTGCGCTCCCGCCGAGGGTGACCGGCAGAAGGCGAGCTGAAAGGAGCCTCCCGCAGCCTCGGAACCGGCTCGTCCGCCAGATTTCCTGCTTCCAGGGCAATGGCGGGCTGCCATTGAGCTATGCATGGACCGCGGGGCTCATTCTGGAGATGGGGGTGTTACCTGACCCTCTTTGCTGTTTCCGAGGGTCAGAACCAGCGGGCAACCACCCTGGCTTCACATCGCGGCCAGAGTTGGTCTCCAGGGTGGTCTGTCAGTTGTGAACGGCGTTGCTGGAGAGGCGTGGAGAGGCGAGAGGTGGAGTCAGCTGGAGAAGCCGGGGAAGCTACGAGACGCCGAATGGCGCCGAGAGTGAGTGGCTGCTGAACGCCGAGATGCTGAGAGAGAATACGATGAGGGCGCTGAGAGAGAAGAGAAGCCGGTGAGCCAGCGGGAGCCGTCCAGCTGGAGTTGGCTGGAGAGCCTGGAGAGCCTGGAGAGTTTGGAGAGCTTGGAGAGTTTGGAGAGCCTGGAGAGCCTGTGAGTCTGTAAGCCTGGAAGTCAGCTAGAATCGGCTGGAGACGCGGAGAGAGCCGATGTCGGTTTGCGAGCTTGGACGCTGGGCGCCGAAGTCGGAGGTCCGCTGTGGAACCAGCTGCGAGAGCGGAAGATTGGCAGACCAGGTAGGAGCTTCTTCAAGAATGTTGGCTCGCCCCCCCCTCCAGCTTCATTGCCCGCCCTCCCACTCCAGTGGGGATTTTGGAGGAGCGCTGGAGGCTGGCAGCTTTTGGTGGAGGAACGCTGTGGGGCTGGAGATCTGGCTGGCAAGAGGTAGGAGGCTCCTTGGCGCAGGACTAACTTTCCCCACTGACTATGTGATTAAATCATCTCTCCACCCTGCAAGATTTGGGCCGTTTACTCCACTGGAACAAAGGAATTTTTACCATCCGTAACATCCCCAACCAAACTGTAGCCCTGCCAGAAATGTTACCTTACCATGTACTCGAGGACAGCCCTGGTTTTATTGCGGGAGTTCCCCCTCTCGCAACTATGCCCCCCTGCCCTCGCGAGGGCCCACCTCGATGAGGGATTTATCAATCCAGAGAGGTGGAGGAAGCGCAATCTTAGGGGTTTTTTAATTAGATCTTTTTTATGTCTCTTAAGGGGTTCCAGGGTGGGGGGTGGGCTCAGTCAGGCTGAGGGAGGGGATAGTGCCAGGCAGACAGGTGGGTCTAACCAGGAAGTGAGCGGAGTGATTAAGAGAAGGGGGAGGGGTGACATTCCGGAAGAGGGTCTTCCCATTCTAATGGTTGTGGGGAGGGGTAGGTGCGAGGGTAGGTTGAGATCTCTTAACCGGTTGGGAGACCGGGGCCGTTGGATACGGCCGGTCATTTGTCCCAACCCCCGCAATCTAGGTGGTCAGGATCTACAGGGCCGGGGCCTGAGACTGATGCTATGCAACGCCAGGTTCGTTGCCAACAAAGCCCCCCTCATTAATGATTTGATCTCGGAGGGGGAGTCGGACCTGGCAGGGATAACGGAGACCTGGCTGGGCCACGAGGGAGGTCTCCCCCTAGTGGAAATGTGCCCGCCGGGCTACCGCGCATTCCATCAGCCGCGGGCCCAAGGTAGGGGTGGTGGGGTAGCGGTTATTGTAAGGGAGGGTCTCGAGCCAAGAGAGTCCACTGTGCCACTATGTGTGAAGTGGGGCCCAGGGAGACAGTTGGGCTTGCTGATTGTATACCTGGCTCCTCGCTATGCATCAGCGGCCCTGCCCGAGCTCCTCGAGGTGATCTCCGAGATGGCAGTTGAGACCCCCAGGCTGTTAGTCATGGGGGACTTTAACTTGCCATCGGTAGGGGAAACTTCCGAGGTGGCTCGGGAGTTCATGGCCTCCATGACAGCCATGGACCTGACCCAGGTAATTTGGGGCCCCACACACAAGGGAGGTCACACACTGGACCTTATTTTTGTATCTGGCCAGTGGAGGAGTGATCTGGGAGTAGGGGATTTAGTTGTCACGCCCCTGTCATGGTCAGATCACTCACTTCTCCAGCTCGACTTTCCAACCGCTGCTCCCCATCGCAGGGAGGCGGAACCGGAATGCTCTAGATGGTTCCGCCCCAGGCGCTTGATGGAACCTGATAGGTTCCAGACGGAGCTTGGGCCATTCCCTGTAGCCCTGACCCGCACCCGGACGGAGGACCTAGTGGCCGCATGGAACAGTGCGGCCACCGGTGCCTTGGACCGGGTTGCGCCTTTGCGGCCTCTCTTGCGGCATCGAATCACCCAGGCCCCTTGGTTTACCGAGAAGCTGGGGGTGATGAAGCATCGCAAGAGATGCCTAGAGAGCAGATGGAGATCGTCACGCTCCGAATCTGACCGAGCACAGGTAAGAGCCTATTTACGGACTTACCTTGTGGCATTAAGAGTGGCCAAACGACAATATTGTGCCACTCTTATTGCGTCCGCAGATAACCGCCCTGCCACCCTGTTTAGGGTGACCCGCTCCCTCCTTTCTCAGAGTCCGCGGGAAGCACCCTTGCAGGGTAGAGCAGAGGAGTTTGGGGAATATCTGCAGGACAAAATCGCTCAGATTCGCAGCGAATGGGTCTCCGCTAGCGGTCTAGAAGAGACGTCGGAGGCGAGTCTTGAGGTCCCATTCTGGGAGGAGTTTGACTCTGTTACTTCCGACGATATGGACGGGTTACGTGGACGACTGCGAGCCACCACATGTTTACTGGACCCGTGTCCCTCCTGACTTATACTGGCATCCTGGGAGGTCACACGAGGTTGCTCCAGGAATTAGTGAACGCTTCACTGAGGGAGGGGTCCTTGCCTGCCGTCTTGAAAGAGGCGGTGGTGAGGCCCCTACTCAAGAAGCCTTCCCTGGACCCAGCTAATTTAGTTAATTACCGTCCCGTCTCCAACCTTCCCTTTTTGGCGAAGGTTGTAGAGAGTGTGGTGGCGCAACAGTTCACACGGCACCTGGAGGAAATTGATTATCTGGATCCGCGCCAGTCCGGCTTCCGGCCCGGGCACAGCACAGAGACGGCATTGGTCGCGTTGGTGGATGATCTCTGGAGGGCCAGAGATGGGGGCTGTTCATCCATCCTGGTCCTGTTAGATCTCTCGGCGGCTTTTGATACCATCGACCATGGTATCCTATTGCGTCGCCTGGAGGGGTTGGGGGTGAGGGGCACTGTTTTGCGGTGGTTCTCCTCCTACCTCTCTGGTCGAACGCAATGTGTGTTGACAGAGGGGCAGAGGTCGAGCCCGAGGCCGCTCACTTGTGGGGTGCCACAGGGGTCAGTCCTCTCGCCTCTCCTGTTCAACACATACATGAAGCCACTGGGCGAGATCATCCGTGGGTTCGGGGTAGATTACCACCTGTACGCTGACGATACGCAGCTGTACATCTCTACCCCGGACCACCCCAACGATGCCGTCGAAGTGATGTCCCGATGTCTGGAAGCCGTTCGGATCTGGATGGGAAGTAACAGACTCAAACTCAACCCGTCCAAGACGGAGTGGCTGTGGCTACCGGCACCCCGGTTCAACCAGTTACGTCCATCACTGGCCATTGGGGGCGAACAGCTGGCCCCCGTGGATCGAGTACGCAATTTGGGTGTCCTCCTGGATGCCCAGCTGTCAATGGATGACCATGTGACAGCCGTGGCAAGGGGGGCATTCCACCAGGTTCGCCTGGTGCGCCAATTGCGTCCCCTATTGGACCGGAACGCCCTATGTACAGTCACTCATGCGCTTGTGACGTCTCGACTGGACTACTGTAATGCTCTCTACATGGGGCTCCCCTTGAGATGCACCCAAAGGCTGCAGTTGGTTCAGAATGTGGCCGCGCGGACAATTGTGGGAGCTACTAGATACTCCCACATAACACCTTTGCTGCCCGGGCTGCACTGGCTACCTGTGGCTTTTTGGGTGCGTTTCAAGGTGTTGGTTATCATCTTCAAAGCGCTCCATGGCACAGGACCTAGTTATTTGCGGGATCGTATCCTGCCCCATGCATCCCTTCGGCCGATTCGCTCTCACAGAGAGGGACTCCTCCGGGTGCCGTCCACTAGGCAATGCCAGCGGGCGACGCCCAGGAGTAGGGCCTTCTCTGTGATGGGCCCGACCCTTTGGAATGACCTCCCCCCAAATATCAGGACTATCACCGACCTCCGCTCCTTCCGTAAGAAACTAAAGACCCACCTGTTCAATCTAGCCGGCCTGGCCTAATTCCCAATTTTAGTTCCTCAAGCCTGCATTTTTTAAATTTTCTAGGGGTACACTTTTAGTTGTTTTTAATTTAATTTTTAATTTTTAATTTTTGTACAGTTGTATGAGGTTTAATTCGTTTTTAAGGGTATAGGATATTCGTTTTTTGTATTCGTTTTAATGACACACCTGTACACCACCCCGAGTCCCTTCGGGGAGAGGGGGCGGTCTAGAAATACTGAAAATAAATAAATAAATAAATGCTTGTCCAATCTCTTCCAGTGTTGGAGCATCCACAACCTCTGGAGGCAAGTTGTTCCATTGATTAATTGTTCCGTCAGGAAATTTCTCCTTAGTTCTAGGTTGCTGCTGACTTTTCTCTCTTACCTAAAAGGTAAGAGGATTTGGGTCACTCCAATGGAGTAGAAAAGATGGCCTTAGGGAAGCACCCTTGCAATGAGCGCCAAACCTGCACCCTAAACAGTGGGCATTTTATTCAGAACCAATTGCCCGATCTTCCGGACCCTCATTACTATCGCTGTCCCTAACTAAAGAATTTGGGAAGAGCACGGTTTGGACAATGTCTTCCACAGGCTCCTGATAATCAGATGAAGAAAGAGTCACATTTGGCTCATTGTATTTTCAGCATTTTAAGACTGAGATAATTGCATAGGCAGGTCCACTTCCAACTTTTTGGAGGGATTAGGCAATGCAGATATGGCTCATTTCCCTTGCTGTTAAAGTGAACAGAAGACTCTCCATCACACAGATTTCCCTCACTGATCAACCAATGCTTGATTTAATCTATTTACTACTACTACTACTACTACTACTACTACTACTACTACTACTATTATTATTATTATTATTATTATTATTATTATTATTATTATTATTATTATTATTATTATTATTATTATTATTATGTTAATCTTTAGTGAGATTCACAGCCTTTGGGGCTGGTTGGTAGCCTAACAGCTCAAGTCCTAACCAAGGACCTAGGAACTGTTGAGGTAACGTCGGAGGATATAAGTTGTTCCAAGTAGGGTGGTTTTTTTGTAGAGTGAGAATGTTTAAGTCAGGTAAATTTAGAATTATCAAATAGCAAGGAAGCCCTTTAGGTATTGCTCCAAGGGCTCCAATTACAATTGGGACAACACATGATTTCTTTTTCCACAGTCTCTCAACCTCAATTTGCAAGTCCCGATATTATTATTTATTATTATTATACAATTGTATCACAGCGGCCAGTTGTTTCGCCGGATTTGGCATTGATTACTAGTCGGGCCCCACCCAGGGGCCTAGGACATCGTACCATATTTTCGTAATATACGTGCAGATCCAAGCAGTGCAGCTTTTTGCATTTGACTGATGGTGATTTTGTCAAGTTTTAACTGTTTTAAATGTAATTCCAGTGCTTTTGGAATAGCTCCCAGTGTGCCGATTACCACTGGAATTACCACTGCTGGTTTGTGCCATAATCTTTGAATTTCAATTTTTAGGTCCTGGTATTTCACGATTTTTTCATGTTCCTTCTCGTCGACCCGGCTGTCCCCTAGTATTGCGATGTCTATGATTGTAACCTTATTTTTCTCAACCAGTGTGATATCTGGTATGTTATGCCCCAGTATTTTGTCCGTTTGTATACGAAAATCCCATAGGATCTTGACCATCTGATTTTCGGTGACTTTTTCAGGCTTATGTTCCCACCAGTTTGTTGTTGTTTTAATATTATAATTTTTGCACAAATTCCAGTGAATCATTTGTGCTACTGAATTGTGCCGCAATTTATAATCAGTCTGCGCGATTTTTTTACAGCAGCTGAGTATGTGGTCAACAGTTTCATCAACTTCTTTGCAGAGTCTGCATTTGGCATCATCAGAGGATTTTTCGATTTTGGCCTTAATGGCATTTGTTCGGATAGCTTGTTCTTGCGCAGCCACGATTAGTGACTCTGTTTCTTTCTTCAATGTACCTGTTGTTAACCATAACCATGTTTTTTCACTGTCCACTTTATCTTTTATTTTTTCCAGAAATTGACCATGCAATGCTTTGTTCTGCCAACTCTCCATTCTTGATTTTATCACATCTTTTCTGTATTCTTGTTTCGTCTGTTGGGCCTTCAGTAGATTTTTGTTCTTTACTTCGATTAATAGATGTTCTTGACTTTCTTTTAAATAATCAGCCAGTGCATGTTTTTCTTCTTCAACTATTTGCTTCACTTGTAATAATCCTCTGCCACCTGATTTTCAGGGCAGGTATAATCTATCAGTGTCACCGCGTGGATGTAAACTGTAATGCATTGTCATCAGCTTGTGTCCAGTTAACTATACCAGCTGTGTATCTTATAATTGGTATTGCCCAGGTATTTATGGCCTTGATTGTATTTCCACCATTTAATTTAGATTTCAAAATTTTCCTGACTCTGTTGGTGTACTCTCTCCTGACAATACTTTTTACTTCTCCATGTTTGATGTTATCCAACTGCAGAATGCCTAAGTATTTGTAGGCTTCATTTTTGTTGCATTTTATTGTTGTTGTTGTTGTTGTTGTTGTTGTTACTATTATTATTATTACAGTTCTCTCCTGTCTTCTGAAAATTCAAGGAGGTACACTACCTCAGCTTCCTGCCTTTTTTCCTTTGCTAAGTCCAATGCAATAGCTAAGACGCCATCCAAAGTTACATAAAAGTGTTTTTCTCCTTATTCTGTGGGCCCTTCCTTTGCTCTCCTCCTATTCCCTAATGTATTTGCCCGAGTCTCCTAACTTTTCACAACTTATTTATAGAACATTCAGTGAGCAGAAGAAATACTCCTGCTTGTGGAAAGTCAGCCTTGGACATGCTCCATCAAAAGTTAAGCTAGAAAAATAAAGGCCAATTTTACAATCATGTAAAATGAAGAGTTTATTTGGGAGCAATCAAGAAAAGTCCCTTCACAAAAACAGAGAATTGTGTCTTTATAACAACAACATTATGACTCGAAGAAAATCAGAGTGGATGCATTAACAAACGTTGATAGTGGTCACAAAGGAGAAATAAAAACTTATTAGAAATAATTTCAGGAAAATTAACTGAAAGAAGATTCTTCCAAAACTGTTAGGCATTCAGAAAGTTTTGTTCTGTTGCCCAGGATTAAAATTGCAAGAGATTTCAGTGCAATAAAACCTGGGAGTAGAGATGTTATATCACGAAGTAGGGCTAAAGGGAAGTCTGGTGGAATAATCCAGACCAGGTGCAAATAATGGAACAGCATTTTTCCTTTCCAGTGATTCCCACACAGTGACAGGAGACACCAAGTGCAAGTCAATTCTACATATTTTTCTTTTTAAAAGCAAAAAGGTGTGACATCATCTGGGTCAATGGCTCTTGAGCTTCTAAAGCGCTCAAGAGAGACAATTATATTGAAGCAAGGTAGTCATATCTTTGATTTTAGTGGTAACATTGAAACATATATTTAATGTTTTGTCCTGGGATATAAGCAGGCCTATATTTAACACTATTTTATAATAACGTAGACCTGGATAAGATTTATCTTCATGCTAATAATGTTATCTTAATTCATTCATTTCCTCTCAATTAAAAATAGAATATTAAGAATATTAAGATTGTTTGCCTTTCTAGGGATAGATACCACACACTGCTTTTATGGACATACTTATGTCAGTTTGCAGACAACAGAGATTTTGTTTTATGCATCTTTTATATAAGATGTAATACTAACTAGATACTCTGCTAACAGGCTCAACATTGTCAAGATGTTAGATGTGACATTGCAATCAAAGTCACACTCTTCACGCAAACACCAACCTTACATGCATTCAAACAAGAGCAGACTTTGAAAGCAGTGTCACATCCACCATCTTCTCTGTTTGCACACCCATGCATTTGCACATGCACAAATACACACATACTGTGGATGCTCCTGCATTCTACCTTAATTACAGAGATTTTCTTCTCACTTCATATTAGAATTTCCTGTCAAAGGACATTTATACAGAGCAAGATGATTGAGGCAATTTTAGCCATTTACCGTAACTGCACAAGGGACACTGTTGTCGTGTACATGAATGCATGATTAAGTAGGTTCTCTTCCTGGGTCGTACCACATTCTTTTATAGAAGAGATCTGTAACATGACGCTCCTGCCAGTCCTGATGGGATGGGTAGATGAAAACAAAGAAACAAACACAATAGTTGCAATAGACATACAAAATTTCTTAGCCAAGGGAGCCAGCCAACATTGCCTGAAGACATGATGATGTGCCCAGCATGACTATCTGCCGAGGTGCATGGAACGCTGTTACCTTCCCACTGATGTGGTACCTATTTATCTACTTGCATTTGCATTCTTTTGAACTGCTAGGTGGGTAGGAGTTGGGACAGGAACTTACCCCATTGTGTGGCCCTTGAGACTCGAACCTGGGCTGCAAGCTTTCCAGCTGACAAGCTTAGCATTTTAACCGCTAAGTCATTGTACCCCTTGTAAGTTACTTAAAAGAAATAAAATATAAAATGTAATAAAATATTATTCTATACTAAATGAAAAAAAATTATTTTATATCAGCATGCTATACCAATACAACTGTTTAAGTTTTTAAGTTTATAAAAAGTTTTTAAGCAGAGATTGGATAATTATTTGTCTGAAATAGTATAGGGTTTCCTGCCTAAGCAGGGGTTTGGACTAGAAGATCTCCAAGGTCCCTTCCATCTCTGCTATTCTATTCTATTCTATCTCTGAAACCATACCAAATAGGCAATAGTACAGTAGCACAACACAACAGCTATGAGAAAGTATGACTTGTAAAAAGGGTGTGTATTTTTTTCATCCAGTATATTTTGCAAATATGGTAATCTGGCTCGAAACTAAAAAAAAACAACAACTCACTGGTCTTAACAGTATAGGAGACTCTCCGTGCAGAGTTACAGTGGATTAGCAAGAATTCAGGGATGTGCTGACATTTCACAAATTAGCAACAAGTATTTGTGCACATCTTTAGTTGACATTACTTTAAATGACAACAGGAAATGCATTGGATAGGTGAAAAGGTTTGGATCTTAGTATAGCCTGGGAACAGATATAAAACAGATACTAAGTTCAGAGGCTGCCAGAAAACATGCCTGTCAGATCGTTCGGTGAAGGGAAGGATATTTTTGAAATAAAGGTGTTAGTATATAATATTTAGACCAGTTGTGTTACAAAATTGCACTCCTGGGACCACTTAGGGTTTCCGCTGAAGTCTCTATCATACATTAACTGTTGTGCTCGTGGGAACCAAAGAATTTTCCAGCATATGAAACTGCTTATATACCAATGAATTCAATCAGCACACAGCCTGTATCACTTCCAATATCTTCATTGCTATTGTCTTGGGTTACAGTTTTAGGTTTTAGTTATTCATCTAGTATTTTTTTCCTTTAGAAATCATAATGGCAAAAAGAGCTGAAGCTCCAAGGCAGACTTTTACTATACTTTTTAGTATACTGACCAGTCTAGAAACAGTCTTCACATAACAACTGGTCATTTTACAATTGTTCAGATTATGACAGCCACAGAAAGGCCTGTGTAAATGATGATGAAAACCACCCACCCCCATGGTTATGCAACTGCATGCCAGGAAGATCAGCTTTACAATTGGCTGTGGTCTTTCATAGTCATATAACCGTGGTTCATAATTTTTTGCTGGTTTCCTTTCAAATGAAGGAGTTCACTTAAAAACCACAGCACTCATTTAACAACTGCAGTATTAATGACATTCAGTGACCACTGAGAAAATGCCCTAAAAATTACTTCCGGTGATGTGAGTGCCTCGTCTTACTACTGTAACAACGTAACAACATAATTTCAGTCTCAATCATAGTCATAAGTCAAGGACTACCTGTAGCAAACTTACGTGAGAATTGCTAGTTCAAGGGGCATAAAACAACGATGAGGTTTCTAGTTAAAGCATGGGGAAAAATGCACGGGAAAGGGAATTACAGGTAGACCTTGACTTATAACCATTGGTTTAGCAACCATTCAAAATTACAACAGTACTGAACAAAGTGGTTTGTGACCATTTTTCACCCTTAAGAATGTTGCAGCATCCCTATAGATCAGGGGTGTCCAAACTTGGGAACTTTAAGACTTGTGGACTTCAACTCCCAGAATTCCCCAGCCAGCATGGGGAATTCTGGGAGTTGAAGTCCACAAGTCTTTGTGGATGGCTGGCTGGGGAATTCTAGGAGTTGAAGTCCACAAGTCTTAAAGTTCCCAAGTTTGGACACCCCTGCCATAGACCCATGATCAAATATACATTCGCTTCTGACAAGCAAAATCAATGGTGAACCAGATTCACTTAACAATCGTGTTACTAATTTAACCACTGCAGTGATTCACTTAACAACTGTGGCAAGAAAGGTCATAAAATGGGGGGGGGGATTAACTTAATAATTGGTCTTATTTAGCAGCAAAAATGTTGGGCGGAATGTGGTCATAAGTCAAGGATGCTATTATGTATGCGATTATCAGATTAATGAAAAAGAGGACATTTTGGATAAATGATTGTAAAATTTATTCTACCTTGTATTATTTTGCCATTGTTACAGTGAACGGATTTCACATATGTTGCTCAGCCTATTCAATGTAAATTAAAATGAGATCCAGATTTTAATCCGTTTTTTAGACTAAACTCATTGTTAAAACTTGGATGTACCCTCATCCAGAATCTCTTTGTAGTTTTGGCAATCATTCATTTGTTCTTTGGAACATAAAATAGAGAAGATTGCCAAAGCCCAATAGAGCCTCAAATTATGCCAATTAATGAATAGATTTTTAGAACTATCAGTTTCCTACCATATTTCAAGACATGAAAGTCTTTAGTGGCTTTCAAAAATACATATAAAAGATTCATAAAAGGAAGCTGGTGAGATATATTTCTGATAAAATTTCAGATGTATATTCAGCAATATTCTGTTACTGCCTTCTTTATTTTGGTTTATGGTACATGATTCCATCTGGAAACTGATAATATATAAATTAAGTAAACGAAACAAACAAATTTCTGGTCTTAACGTTATTTTGGTGTATGATGACCAAGCCTATTTTTAGTTTCTATGTCTTTTGGCTTCAACAAAAATTTGAAAGAGTTCTTACACATACACATAAATATGTCTAAAACACAGGTGTCAAACTTGAGGCGTCACATTGCTGTCACATGATGTATCGTGACTTTTTTTCCTTTTCGGAGCTGGGGTAGGTGTGGCCTATGTGTGACGCATCCGGCCTGCTGGCCGCCAGTTTGAAACTCCTGGTCTAAAAAAATCAGTCTGAAGATCTTCCAGGAGAAATACCTTCATCCTTTGGAGATGTTTATTTTTTTTAAGATTCTAATTTTTTAAAATTAATTATTGTTCCTGTAGAAGGTCTATATTTTCATGAGGTGTTGTTGATCAAAAAAATAAAGTCATTTCATACAAAACTCTAAGGAAGTCAAGAAGAGGAAAAGGCAAACGAGAGTCTCATATATCCAGACCAAAGACCAGCTGCTTTTTTTCTCCTACCCTGTGAAAAGTTCGGGATGGTTTAAATAGTTGTTCTTTTCTAGCCATCCTCACATTCATGTCAATGTCAAAAGTTCACCCTGTAATTATGATGCCAGGAGGTGAATAACAGTTGAAATTCTTTGTCCCTGCCACAGGAGCTGAATGAATCTTGCCCTGGAAGGAGGAAGAATTGCTCATAGCCTGTATATTCTAGGCTCTTCATTCAGGCATAAAAAATATTCAAGAGGATAGAGTCTAATGGTGAGCCCCCACCCACCCACTCCCCAGCAAAAGGCAGCTGTAACTCACCTCTGACATGTATGGATCATGTCAGCGTAGACAAATGTGGGGAGTAAATTCTTGGTGATTCGCACACTGGTTGGAAAACATGTAATTTAGCCTGCCAGGATAACTTAGGAAGTCACCGGCTGAAGTTTGTAGGACAAAAGGGTCTGCTCTAGGATGGGCTAAGGACTGAGTCTGAACAGAAATTATTCAATCAGGAGAAATTAATGTAGGAAAGCAGCAGAGGGAAAACAACCAATAATGAAAGCGAATGAGTCCTGCCAGATAAAGACATTTTGCACATGGATTAATGATGTTTAAAGTTCAGAAACCATATTAGGTTTGTGTTCTCAAAGAAAATGTTGGAAATGTTTACTTTTTGAAAAGAGTTGTCTTTTGGAGTCAGTTTTGGATGGACAATATACCATCTGTCCTGAAAAAGGATTACTTTTAAATCCTTTGAGATGGACTGTAAAAAATGACTAAGACTACTGTGTGGGTTCAGACTAGCCATATAAAGGCGATAGGTGGGAAAGAAAGATGCTAAATGGGCCTTAGTAAGAGAGGATGGTTAGATCAGTGAGATTTATTCTGACATTAATGGCAAGTGGAAATAATTTGTTTTCCTTCTAACATCACTGAAGGAACTATGGATGCTATTCGTTTTCCACTTACATTTTGACAGCAATCTCAGCAATTCTTCAGGTCAAGATATCGGACTTATCCTAGGAACAGCCAGGCTGGGTCAGACTAAAAACCAAATCTAATCCAGCATTTTGTTTATTCTACAACTAATGAGAACTCTACTAGTAAGATGTAAGTCCAATGCTATTTTGCTCTAGCAATTTGGAGTCAATATATATGAATAGCAGAGATAATGGACTTATGAGGTCAAGTAGGGTTTGATCATTGAACTCCTTGGATTTTTATAATCCCCTTTTAAATCCAACAGGGTGGTGACCATTACACAGCTTGTGGTTGTGAGTTCCGTTGTTTATTTATAGATAACTATGTGCTGTGTCAAGAAGCAGTCTTTCCCCATCTGCGGGATGGATCCCTACCAACTTTACATCAATCATCATTCCCACCCTTCTCTCCTTCAACTGTCTCACGGGGTAGCTGCTCAACCTAAGTCACACAGATACTCCTCTCTGCACAAACCATCTATTCAGACTAGAACTTACTACCCACTGATTCCAGGACCCTCCCCATCCACTCCATTTGGCCTTAGTTGAGATTAACTCAACCCTTCTCATTATTCTCTTACTCCAGGTGTGGTACCCTCTTACTCAAGCACAATCAAATATTCTGCTATAACTCTCCCCTTCCTATCCAAATCTAGGATTAGCACCATCCATTGATGAAAAATGTCAGCAATGCTCACCGCAGATGGATGGCGCTTATTTAAGAGAAATCACAATATACAATTCTCAGATCTACCCTAAGGAATCAGTTGTCAATATCTCAATAAAACAGTATCATTTAATAACTTTTACACATGCACAATTCAAGCAATCTCATGGTGCGTACTGATTGGCACAGGTATTCCCATTACATGGAATGTATCTATCAAATTAAAAATGAAAAGTTTGAGCTGCATTTATAGGTAGTCATCAAGTTAGAACAATTCATTCAGTGACTGTTCAAAGTTATGAGAGTGCTGAATGAAGGAAACTTATAATGGGTCCTCAGAGTTCCAGCTGACCCATCATCCCCGTGATCTCACAAATATGGGGTGAACAATTGCAATTTACGTAAATGGCAAAATAATTTGAGCAGGCATATTAACCTATAGCGCGCCAATGTTTACTAAAGATAGAAGGTAGCCAGAGAAATATTATAACTTGCAAATTCAATAGAAATTGAATTTGCAAGTTTTAACATTTGCAACTTTCCATGATGTTGCAATTTGTATGTATACATGAATATATTAAAGCATGGGTGTCAAACTTACGGTATCACGTTGCTGTCACGTGACATTTTGTGACAGTTTTCCCCTTTGCATAGCTGGGGCTGGTGTGGCCTGCCCACCAGTTTGACACCCATTTATTAAAGTGAGTCTATAAATGTTATTATGTGGTGTGTTTTTTAATATATATCACTTTAGCCTCTTATCAGATGAATTTGCTGTGGTCTCAGAAACAAAACCTTGATGCAATGTTTCTCACATCATCTTACTCTGACTACACATTATACTAAGGTATATTCCTGCAATTATGGTTTATTCAACAAATCCTAAGTTCGCACAGTGAATATCCAAAGTAATAGTGGCTTCCTGATAATAGACTCATATTATGTTCTGTGTTCATTTTTTAAAAGAATAATTCATATCTAAAATCACAATTAGATTTTAACATGTCACAGTTACATGTTTAAGTTCTAACAGAACTTTAGAACAGAATCACTGTTAATTTCTGAGCTTCCATTTACGGACAAATAAATGCAAAATTGGTTGAAGGGTGTTTTTTTTTCCCCCTCACTGTGCCTGTTTCTTTTAGAACAAGACTGGCTAACAGTCTCTGCTGTTCTATATGCCCATGTAATCCATCTTGATTAGAGACCACGTCATATAGAATTTCATAAGAAATGGCTTCACAGTCATGGTTTGGCAATAACAGCCCAGGCCTTGCTGTTTTGTCTCATAATCTTGAGTCAGCTGACAAAAAAGCCGAAATCTGAGCAGACCTTGAGGTCACTTCCTCAATTTATCCCTAAGTGATTAGTGTGACACCCAGAAGCTCAAGGGTCCACCAAGAGCTTAGCCTCAGCACAGAAGATTTGAAAACTTGTAGGGCGAGATTTATAAACCACCTTTTTCAAGGAGATAGATGAGTTTCACCGGGGATACTCACGGTGGCACCGCAAAAGTCTTTGAATAGACTTTGTTGTTGTGTTTCTTTTTAACCGCTTATCAAACGAACAGGTAGGTAAACAGCATGGAATGTTTCCGTTGGGCTAAGCAAGATCGATCAGTGCTACACGCTGGCATTCATTCTGGGGCTTTCGAGGCGCTAGCTGCCTTTCCTGCTTCTTACGGATTGTGTGGCTCTTGTTTGCTGCTCAAGCGCCATTGCAGCCTGTCTGAACGCTTGTGTGTGTTGAAAGAAAGACATCTGCTTTAGCACTGCACTTGAACTGCTTGACAAGGCCAGTCGATTTATACTCCATCAGCTGCTTCTATATTAAATGCTACACACGTAGGTAAAATTAGAAATTAATCGGATCGGATTTCCAAGGATAGATTCTGCTATACTTCCCCAGACAGACGGGGCTCCGTGGCCTGAGCTTTCCAGCACTAAAAGGGAGATGGCTTGGCAGAGACGGAGAAGGCCTCTGCTATTCCGTCAATCCCAGAAATCCACATCTCCTTGCCATCAAAATGCTTCGTTATGTTCAATGTGTTTGCAACACATTTTGAGGCACGTCGCAATTTCTCAGAAGAATCCTCAAAAGATATGATGTGGCCAAAGGCCACATAAAAATGTGCTGCTCTTATAAGAAAGGTAACTTAAAAAAATAAAATAAAGCATCCCAGAAGGAATCAGCGTATCTGACGAAAGAATGATTTTACTTTTCAAACTATTTGGCTTTGGAAATGAGACTTTGGGGTCAGCGTTGTTTGTTAACCTACAATGCCAGGTTTAAAAACTCCAAAGTGGCTGGGAGGATAAATGTAGTTACACAACAGCCGGATTGGCACTTTTATGATTGCAGTGACAGGTTCTATTCTTAGCTTCCCCTCTGAAAGGATGAGTTACAATATCCATAATTTCCAGTAACTGCTGGTTGGAGTGATAGGAATTGTAGTTTAACATTTCTGTAGGAAGGGAAGCAGGATTGTGGGGGTGGGGGATGAGATATTCCATTATCTTGTTTTGTACTTTCAGGAGGCAAAATGAGAGCAAAGCTTTATATTTTTAGCAGATTTTATCGAATATTTACTTGCAATGGGAAATCGCTACAAATTCAACCTGTGGCTAGATGAAATGGGTGTAGATTTCAATTAAGTTTCCCTTTAAGGCATGTACATTAGCATTGTCCCTATTTGACAAAAGTAGGAGCTTTTTAATCCATCTGAAGTTTTGTCTTTTTATTTTTCAAGCTAGTAAGAAGTAGAGATAATTTTTAAACAAAATGTTTTATATGTTCATATATCAGATGAGATTTAATTCAGCAGTGTGCCTGCTGGCTTTTGATTATTAAGCCATTTTCCAATACTAATATAAGGACTGCTGCAAAATAAGTAATATATTCACAAAGGAATCTTGGATTAAACTTGGAACAGGAGACCTCCATGAAATTTTCTGAAACAGAAAAATACCCAAAGAGGTTGCCCATTGGCAGCTGATGAGATGCTTGCAAGAGTTTCCTTCATGTTCAGCCTTTTTTCGTAGTTCTCTGAAGCGGAAGATAACATTACTGAAATATGCTATGTTCTTAGAAGCTGAGCAGGTGCTGTTTATGCTTGTTTAGCAAATGTGAGTTATGGGGAACATATTATTTATCTTCTGCAGAAAAAAACAGTTCTGGTTTTCTAATTTCCTGATACACCATCTGAAAGCCTTCTACTGTATAGCTTGCATCTACATTAAATTTTGTCTCAAATGTTTGCAGCGTAAGGGTTGAAGTTTGACCCACATAACTAGCATAGGCATTGGACTACCAAGCTAAGAGCGACAAATTACTGCAAAATGGGAAGTGGAGCCTGTGAATAGGGCTATTCGGTTTTGAGCCAGAATATGGAGCTGAGAGCTGTGATTTTCAGGTTACAAGAGCATAAGGAGAATCCTGCAGAACCTGGCTTGGATTAGACCAGTATTCTGGCCAAGCACATGCTGGAGGATGGTAGATCAGATATCAGATAATTAGATATCTCCTATCCCAAGATGATTTATTTATTGTGGAAGTAAAATGTTTACAACTCTGAAATGGACATGCTCTAAATGTTAAATGCCAACCTCCCTATGTTATAGAATATTATTGTAGTTCATTTCAGTTTTGTGTCCAGCAAGTATCAGTGATAAAAGATTCTGTCACCACGATACAAGGAAGATGTTGAGGCTCTAGAAAGAGTGCAGAGAAGAACAACAGATGATTAGGGGACTGAAGGCTAAAACATATGAAGAACAGTTTCAGGAATTGGGTATGTGTAAGTTAATAAAAGAAGGACTAGGAGAGACATGATTGCAGTGTTCCAATATTTGAGGAGCTGCCACAAAGAAGAAGGGGTAATCTATTCTCCAAAGCACCTGGGAGCAAGACAAGAAGCAATGGGTGGAAACTAATCAAGGAGAGAACCAACCTAGAACTAAGGATAAATTTCCTGACAGTGAGAGCAATTCATCAGTGGAATGACTTGCCTCCAGAAATTGTGGGTGCTCCAACACTGGAGGTTTTTAAGAAGAGATTGGACAACCACTTGTTAGGGGGTTAGATTAGAAGATCTCAAAGGTCTCTTCCAACTCTGTTATTCTGCTTTTGTTTTGTTTTTTTGAAGGTTAAAGAAAAGGCTACTATGTATATTTTGGAAAGAAAGTAGAACTCCTAACTGTCCCTATTGGCTGAACCTCATTTTAGTGAGAGGTTTTACTGTGGCGCCCTCACAGATTTCCTGATAGTCCAATACAGATAGTTCTCGACTTAACCACCATTTGTTTAGTGACCAAAGTTGCAATGGCATTGGAAAAAAAAAGACTTATGACCATTTTTCACATTTACAACTGTTGCAGTATCCCCATGGCTACAGGATCAAAATTCAGATGCTTAGCAATTGGCATGTATTTATGATGTTGCAGTGCCCTGGAGTCACGTGATCCCAGTCTGATAAGCAAAGTCAATGGGGAAGCCAGAGCCACTTAACAACCATGTTACTAACTTAACAACTGCAGTAATTCACTTAACAACTGTGACAACAAAGGTTGTAAAATGAGGCAAAGCTCACTTGACAACTTTGTTGCTTAAGAGAAATTTTGGGCTCAAAGGACTACCTGTATATATTATTTATTATTCTAACCCACTTCTCTGTCCCTAATCATTACTTTACAAATTCTCTCCCTCTTTCTCTCTCTGTGTGTAATTGAGTTTGGCCTATGAACTGTGGACTTTGCTCTAACACTTGCATCAAAAATTGTAGGACTATATTTAAGACAGCAAAGGACTACCTTTCTCCCAAATAGTTATGAATGTAACTAGCAAGCACAGGGTGACACAAAAAGGTGGCAGGAAAAGACAGATCTGGCCATGTTATGTGGCCCACAGTAATTAATAGCAATAGCAGTAGCACTTACATACCGCTTCATAGTGCTTTACAGCCCTCTCCAAGCGGTTTACAGAATCAGCATATGGCCCCCAGCAATCTGGGTCCTCATTTTACTGACCTCAGAAGGATGGAAAGCTGAGTCAACCTTGAGCCGGTCAGAATCGAACTGTTGGTAGTCAGTAGAATTAGCCTGCAATACTGTATTCTAACCACTGTGCCACCATTAAAACATTTTTATTTTTAGTATAATAATTTTTAATGTCAATAAGGGTATTTTAAAAGCACTATAGGTTAGATATGTACACATACTCACAACATTGTTGTGGGGAGAGGGGGCGGTCTAGAAATTTAATAAATTATTATTATAAATTATTATTATTAAATTATTGTGAGTTTTTCCTGTCCTCTGTTTTGTTTTCTTGTAATCTTTTTCTATTTATTTTCATAATAAAATAAAGAGCTGCACTGCCAGGAAAATGAGCTTTTTTACCATCTTTTACATTACGTGAGGATGGGTTTGTTGCAGTCTAGAACACTTGCTATCATAAAAGAATATCTTAGTTTGTTTCTGGACATCTGAGAGCTGAAAACTTGATGGACATTTGCAACAAAATTAGCTACAGTG